>NC_051154.1:26671890-26725389 GCF_013339745.2 Dermacentor silvarum
ATATATATACATATATACATAGTATATAGTATAGTATATAGTATAGGATATAGCATAAACACACCGGCATCCCGCCCAACCACAACGAGCGTGCCCATCTCGTCGCGAGGCAACTTACCCGCCGCGACGCGATCACCCAGAGGGCAGCCGCCGTTGTTGTGCGGGACCCCACCGGAGGAATTATCAACACAACCCAAATCGCGGCGGTCGGAGCTGGGGGCCACGGGGACGCCGACTGTGATATCGAGGAGTTTCCGGCCTCGTACCGAGAGGTTCTTGCACACTATAGGAAAGAACGTATGACATATCCACAACCCCACGGGCGGCTGGACAGGTCCCAGGCAGTCGACCTGAGGCGGTTGCAGACGGGCACTTTCACCAACCCCTATCACCTGCACCGCCTGTGGCCCGCGCTGCACCCCGTCGCCCGGCTGCCCGTGGTGCGAGCACGAACGGGCTGATATGGCCCATATACTTTGGGAATGTCAACGCCCTGAAGAAGAAGTACCAAGAGGAAGGGGGAAGATAATAGCAGGACCTTCTGAAGCTGGGCGCCTCGCTGAGAGATGGCAAGCCGCCCTCCTCAGCGAGGCACCCGAGGACCAGGAGTTGGCCGTCCAGCGGGCCAGGGCCATTGCCGAGGATCTCGAAAGATTTTTCTCCGGCGATGGACCCCTGGCAGCCTAGCCCCGGGCACCAACAGCCTTAACCGCTGGACAAATAAAGTTTATTCCTATCCTATCCTCCATAGTATATAGTATAGTATATAGTATAGTATATAGTATAGTAGATCGAGCTAAGCAGAACGCGCGAGCTCGAGGGACGAGGCGCGGGAAAGCACCTCGATCCCCACATTCCCCCCTCCTAAAGACCAAGGCCAGCCTGCAAAGGTAGCTGACCGAGGGCAAGTGGCAAGGTTGACTCAGCCAAAGAGCGCTAAGCCAACGGGGCGAAGTCCAAGAGGGTGTCGTCGTCTTCATCAGGACGATCTCGGGGAGAATTGGGGCGCCCCAGCAATCCGAAAAGGCGAAGACGTCGCGAAAAGGCGAAGACGTCGCCCGAGGCCTGCCTTGGCTACTAAAGTTCCGCACACCAAGAAGGGCCCACTGCTAGAAGGAAAGATCGGCTGCCCAGGAAGTACAGGGCGGCGCAGCACCCAGGGTCGACTAGCAACGCTTGCGGTCCGCCGGACAGGAGCAGCCAGGAACGCGTGAGGCGTGGCTGCCATTTTGGCGCAGCAGCCACCACAGAAGTCGCTGGGCTCCCCGAATTGCGTTCTGACAGGAACAGCAGGCTGGGATGACCGGCAGCCAGTTTAGCAGCGGAAGCCGGAGGGACCATCCTAGGCCAGGGGTCAGCGCTTGATTGGGCGGACCAGTCGCTGTTAGTGGCAGCCTAGGCCGCAGGACAGTGGCGCACCGACGGGGGGGTTCAGGGGTTGTAACCCCCCCCGCCCTGAGGCCGACTTAACCCCCGCTTTTGTTTAACCCCCTTTTTTTTACCTTGCGCATTTGAGTACTGCAACTAAGATGTAAGACGCGCAATCGTCTGCACACTCGCAAAAAGCGCATTTTTTGACAATTTCCCGTGAAGAAATTGAAATTAGTGCTGTTTAGATGGTATTGACAAACTGTCAACTCCCCCCTGGCAGAGATCCTGGGTGCGCTACTGCCGCAGGAGGCAAGGCTGGCATGGTTTCGTGGCCCCCAAGGCGGGATTCAGTCATGGTGGAAGGACCAGGAGCAGCAGGCCTTGTGGTCAGCAACAGACTGGCATGGTAGGACCAGGGACAGCTGGCTTCAAGGAGAGCATTGCAAGGTTGGCAGCACAGTGGAGCCAGGTACAGGGAAATGACAGGATGACGCCAGGGAAAGGACAGGAAAGCCCCACAGCATAGCCGGCGTCGGCCTGCCAAGAAAGCTGCCCGTCCGGCTGATTGCCCAACAAGGGGCGTTTGTCAGGCTGAGGCTTGGGCAACACATAAGAGGGTATACTATAGGCCACACGAACCTGTCACATGAACCTGTAACCGCTTCGATGCGCACCCTCGCACCGTAGCTACATTTCTCCATTCACCGGCGTGGTAGATAATGAAGTCCAGCTACTTGCTAGTGGGAGAAAGCTGACTAGGCGCGTCAAAAGGCGGGTGAGCACGAGAGGATATATTAGGCCAAAGATGCCTGTCACCACTTCAGTGTGCGCCCTCGCTGTGCACTCTCGCACTGTGGCTGTGTTTCTCCGTTAACCGGCGTGGTAGGGAATAAAGTCCGGCTCCGAGCTGGTAGGAGAAAGGCTGCCTAGGTGTGTTTCCGCTGGTTGTACCGGTGGCGTGGCCTGGGGCCAGCCGTGTCACGGTTTGCCTGCGGTTTGTTGACCGCCTCCCCCTCTACCCAGTCGCTGCTCCTGGCAACGAAAGGTTTGAGGTCCGAGACGTCAACTGAACCGCCGACTGGTCTCCCTTGGGAGTCGGCCAGCTTGTATACCAGAGGAGACATTTTGGTCTTCACTCGGTATACGGGCCCAACCATTTGGCTGACAGGGAGGCAGAGATGCCTTTGGCGGCTTCACTCAAGACATGGTTGCGTCTGAGAACGAGATCGCCGACACCGTAGTGCATGTCCCGATGTGACTGGTCGTATTGGGCCTTTAGTCGCGCTTTTGCCAGGTTGGAACGGGCCAGATCAAGGGCCGCGTCCATCCGTGAGCGCAGTTCCGCCGCGTATACCAGAAAGGCCGGCTTTCATGGCGCACGCCCTGCTGTCAGGCTGTAAACGCGGTCCATGGGATTAGCCAGCTCTCTCCCGAATTTGAGGAAAGCGACCGTGTACCCAGTCGAACGGTTCACCGTGGACCGCAAGGAGAAGCCTATCTCGTTAAGACAGACATCCCAATCCCTGTGTTGCTGGGCAAAGGCCGCGAGCAAGGGCTTGAGGTTCCGGTTAATCCGCTGTGTTGGATTGGCCTGTGGATGATACGTGGTTGTCTTGCGGTGCTTAATGCCAAAGGCAGCACACGCATCCACGAACACCTTGGCCGTGAAGTTGTCCGTTATCAGCTCCGCCGGAAAGCCGAAGCGGTTAAAGACCTAGGTCAATTAATTGTCCCAGATTGCGCGTGCCGTTAACTTCCGAAGGGAAAAATGTTCAACCCATTTCGTGAAGTGATCTGTGACAGCCAGGAGAAAAACGTAGCCTCGCCGGCTTCTGGGAAATGGTTCCATAATGTGACAGGCCGCGACTTGGCAGGGTAGCTGGCTGTCGATTGGCTGCAAGAACCCGAGGGGTTTGCCTGCGCGAGGCTTCACACATTGGCACACGTACGCGGCATGAGCGGGCGTAGTGAAGAGCGTCACGCTTCATGCCTGGCCAGGTAGCGGAGCGGCAGAACTTTTGGAAAGTCTTAAGGCCACTCGCATGTTCGGCCAACCGCGAGTCGTAGAAATAGCTCAGGGTGGCTTTCCTTAGACTGCGGGGTATCACCACATTGAAAGACTCCTGGGCAGCCTCCTCAGATGGGATATAGCGCAGGAGAACTCCATCGGCGTCAAGTAGATACGTATCCAGCGTGCCCGCAACAATACCAGCTGCGTCGCACTCGATCGGCGCCAACAGCAATACCAACTGTCTGTGTGCGCCCGACGGCTTTGCCGCCCTGCTCCTCTTGGGAGCTCGGCTCTTTGAGCCCGTCCACAATTTTTTGACAAAACGGATCGCTCTGCTCAAGCAGATACGAATCCCACGTGCCCGCAACAATACAAGCTGTGTGGCACTCGGCGCCAACAGCAATACCAGCCGTCCGTATGCGCCTGACGGCTTTGCCGCCCCGCTCCTCTTGGGAGGTCAGCTGTAATAGTGCACCGACTTGGGCTAGTTGATTGAAGTTTATATTGGAAAGATTTTAACTGCGCTAGAAACAGGGACAAAGGAGGACGAAAAAGACACCACGTGCGCAGACTCACAACTAAATTTGAATGGGTGAAAGATGACATATATACAGTGAGAAAACAAAACATGATCTGATTGGCAAGACATGGTCACATATACGCTTCAATCACAGTACGTCTCGCGCCTGGATATTGCACTTCACATTCTGCAAGTACTACCGATGGATCACTGATGCATCCACGTGTTTTCTTTATTGCATAAGCCTCGAAGAGCTCCCGCGTGCTGCGGTCCTTATGGCGATATAAACTCTTCGTTTTTTGTTTTGTTTTTTGCTTTTTCCGTAGCGGTCGGCACGCCTTGTTTGTCTTCATTTCACAGTCCCTGCAGTGCTTCGCCACGTGGGAATAGCCATCAGACGAACAGTTCGTATTGTTCTGTACAGCATTAGTTCTGCTCTACGAAAATCTTGCGCCCAGGTGGTAACAGATAGCGTTGAACACCAAGTAACAAGATTGACTACTGCAGGGTATCCGAGCTATGTAATAGCAGCAGTCTGCGAAAAATTAACCTAGAAGATTAAGTGCGGTGTTACTGTTTGACCTCAAGATAACGACCAATAGCGTAGACGTTATGCTGTGATCCCGTACCTGCATAATTGTCACACATTCTCAAGAACGTTGCGCAACGTTACGGTGTGAACATTGTGTTCTCCGCCCTCAGAAAACGGCACTCTGTGTGCACGTGCAATGAATAAAATTGACGGGTCAACTAGAAATAGCCCTTTTGTTTGCCATATTGATCACAAAAAGCCAGAGTACGTCCCCTGCGCTCGCGCTGTATAAATGAATTTTCTTTCACTTGTGGGCGTGTGTATATTGGACAAACGGGCCGCTGAATTAATATTCGTTTTTCTAGATTTCCAGAACCGAGCGATTGAGCGACAAGAACGAGAATGGAGCGACAGCCATCTCCATCGCGTCGCTCGTCGCTGTCGCGCGCAAGATCGCGTGCATGCGGTTTATACTTCAGAAACTTAAGCGTCTTCCAAGTTTCAAGCATGGAATGATTTTAGTTCCCGTTGTCGGCGACCTTCAGGAGACCTTGAACGAAAATCCAGAGCCGTTATCCGGGCGCACAAGACGAGAATGGGTGCGAGAACAAAACGAGAACCTGCGAGAACTTCTGGGCATCGTTGCGAGAGCAAAACGAGATCATCCGGGCAACCAGTCAAACCTTAAGAAAATGCGGTCTCTGGCGCCCGACGCCTTGTACAGGACCGCATTACGTAGGCTGGTTACTACTCAAACAAATTCAAAAAAAGAAATGTTGCTTCCGATTTCTCCCTGTTTATTCACAATATCACTCAAGCTGTAACTTCTTGCACTCTGAAGTTTTATTGCGAAAGCAATTAATTATATGGACACTTCAACCGGATTTCTGCCGTCGGCGTCGCCGTGAGGTTCCGTATAAAGTCCAAGGGCGCGGGGGACGCGCGCTATCACGGAGAGCGAACGCACGGCGGAAAGCAAACGCGACCGTCGCGCGAAAGGCCGTGGGGGTATGGGAAGGAGGGAAGCGGGGCAACGCTATGCTCCGGCACCAAAGGCGTATCTTGCAACCGGACGTAAGGGGAACTTGCCACTCAATCTCCCACGCGAAAGCAAGAAAGCGGGAAGGCAGCGCGGGAGGGAGGGGCGGGGGCGCAGCTTCTACTCTGCCAACAACTGCGCTCGTACTTTGCCCGCGGCTGTGGCGATCGCCCGCACCGTCTGTTATCTCCACACGGCTCTGACCTTTGCGCTGTGCATTCGCCGCTCAGTTTCCGCTGCAGCGATAGACCGCACGAACCTTCGCCCGCTGCGGTGGCTGCGCTTGCTGCCAGCGTTTTGACAGTCGTTGTCTGCGGTCATTCAGTGGGATCTATTCATGTTTGCTTGTGCGCGCTGACACCACGCTTGTTAATTCAGTTAGTAAGTGAATGTGTCCAAGTTTATGCAGCCGATAAAACTACTATTCCTACTCCGAATAGCTCTCTACTCATTTGCTATCGCAATTGATGCTTCGCCTTTCGGGCGAAACTGCGACATTTTTATTTGTCATTTCCAATAGCGACGTTCAAAAGGCAGATATAGTGCACCGTACACTTGACTGTCACCCTTTAGCGCTGAGACAGGGTTACCTGTGCTAGAGTGTACTAGAACTATTCTAGTACACTCTACCTGTGCCCTTTTCAACGCCAGTGGTCGGCGAGTTCCGCGGCGCGGGTTTTGCGCCACCTCCTTCGAGAGATGGCGCCACGCTGCGTGACCAGGCCGGCAGCGACCGGCGCGCCGCGGGTAGTTGTTTGGCCGAGACGAGACTTGCAACGAGGTTCACTTCACTTCAGGTTCATTTCGGCTCAGTAGACTTTTAGGCCTGCGTCGCGGCACCAATCTACTTTGCTGGTAGCCATTTCATGCTTACATCTACTCTCGATTACGGGAGAGCCAGCATTTTTTTTCCGTCCATTTTCATTTCCCTTATCATTTCTACATTTTAATAAATGCGTAATTTGTCCTGTGCTTTTCTTGGTTTCATTGTCTGTCCGCTTCATAATATTATTATTTTTATTATTTGACAATACTGCTAATCTCACACGAGATCATAGCAAGGAGGGTATGTGAGGATATGCAGGGGGGCTATGTTGTACACTGTACATAAGTACAGTGTAAAAGAGACATAAGACAGGTATGTGCAACACAGCGCAATACAGTGTTAGAATAATTATGCATCAACTGTGACAAATATAAGGAATGTAATTACATCGAACACATTATCAAAAGTAAGCAATGCAAAACTAAGTCAACAGAAAGAAAGTTAGCACAATTTTATAGACGCAAGCGCGAAATCAGAATACAGAGAACATATACAGTTCAAAAATGCTGAAAATAAGATGTAAGATTAGTCATGAACAGCTATGCACGTATTATATCCTCGACCAACACTAGAAATTTTTCTAAAGTCGGAGTGCTCGTGACTGAATGGTCCAGTTGGTTCCACTCTCTGATTGCACGATTAAAATAAGAGTACTTAAAACAGTTTGAGTTGTGCCTGTGTTAAACAAGGGTATGAGGATGTTTATGACGTATAGGTCTTGTACGTGATAAAGAGATACGTTTAGATGTGTCAATGTTTATTTTGCCATGGATTAATTGATACAAAAACTTCAGTCGGGTTAGTTTGGCTCAATTTTGTTAGGTTAGCATACCAGCTTGCTAGTATATATGCTAGTTGGCGAGCCAGTCAGCTTGTATTTATTAAATTTAAATCTTAATGCCTTTCTCTGCACCCCCTCCAGTCTGTAAATAAGTTCGTTAGTGAAAGGAAGCCAAACAATGTTAGCATACCCAAGGATTGGTTGAAAAATCATGCGATAAGCCAACAGCTTTTGTGTCGGGTTGTGCCAGGCGAAGGCGTCTTCTAAGGAAGAAGAGTCGCTTAAATGCAATCGATCTAATGTTTTCAGCATGCGTATTCCATCGGAGATCATGGGATAACGTTAAACGCAAGTATTTATATGCTCTAAAACCCTTTAATAACGTAAGTGAAGTCAGATATTTGTTTATTTCTTGTTATTGTTAATGTTGCCAATTTCTGTGCAGTTAGAGTCATCTGCTACTATACTTACACCAAATGAAAACAGACTCTAGAGCTATATCCAGAATTTCATGGTCATCATTAGAATTAATTTCACGGTACATGGTGCAATCATCCGCAAAAAGGCGGATGTTTACATGACACCTAGAAGGCAAGTCATTTATGGAAATGAGAAATAAAAGAGGTCCCAGGACGGCTATCCTGGGGTACACTGGAAGTTACAGGGGATAAACTAGAAGCTTCATTATTAATTTGAAGGAGCTGTAATCGGTTAGCGAGGTAGTTCTCAATCGATTCAACAGGACCGTCACCTAATGTGGAATGAATTTTTTTGTCGTTTTTTTTTTTGTGTGGCACGTGATCGAAGGCCTTTGAAAAGTTTAGTAAAATTAGACCTATCTATTGTCCATTGTCTATACATTGAGCTATGTCATGTGTTAGTTCTGTAAGTTGCGTCAATGTCGAAAGTCCCCTGCGAAAACCATGTTGGCAGGGTGATAGTATAGATTCTTCGTCAAGGTATGTGGTTATTTGTTTTAGGACTAAACTTGCACGCAGTCGAAGTCAGTGAAATAGGTCTGAAATTAGGCACCCGAGAAGCGCTTCCCGATTCATGAACTGGGACAACATTGGCAATTTCGCAATATGCAGGAAGGGCACTCGTTGTAAAGATTTGTTAAAAATCTGGTACAGATATTTAGCGGTCCATTCAGCATATGTGTAATCACTTCCAAGTGAATTAAAAAAAAAAGTTGAAGGCAGTGTGCAATGTATTGTACAAGGGGTCTCAGGCGGTATCACCTGTCGTATTCTACTTACGAAAGAAATAAACTGAAACTGAAACGGAAACCTGTGGTACCTATTCGGTGATGGCGAGTCGAATTTCGCCAGTATCTTGTCCGAATACTGAGGTCATCATTCATATAAGCGCAAGAAGTCAATCGTTTCCGTTGCTTCTGCTTCCGTGTTAATATCGGCGCGAACGCAGATGACAAAGGTGACGCCTATTTCGTCGTACTCGCGCAGAAACTGGGAATATAAACTTGTCCTATAGCAAAACAGGCACACGAACCGACGAGTCGCGCAGGCAGCACGTGCTTCAACATATATACAGCGATAAGCGCCGCAAACTGCCCTATTATTAGATTTGATTTGATATTTAGATGTGAACTGGGGCTTGTCATATAGGGCTCCTCGCCTTATATCGCGCGTGACGTGCCCGATTTATATTGCTACATGCATATTACGTGTTTCTTCTGGACGATGCGCGCGGGCGCCTAGACGAAGAAGACGAACTGCTCTGGGCTCTCGAGCTATCGGCTGATCTGGCCAGCGCTGCAGCTATCTTTTGTAAATATACTTGTAAATAGTCTCCTGTACTTAATTCTTCGTTCGCGTAACATTTTGGTGGAGCGTGCCGTTCCCCGTCCTCACCACGGAGCTCCGCAGCGGCCGCACCGTCCAGCTTTCCGCCATGGCTCCCGGTGACGACAACTCGTCTGCTGCTACTACTGCAACTCCAACCACAACGTACGTCACGGTTGCCACTCCCCGCGATCCTGGCATATTCTCCGGCCAAGATAATGTTCGACGTTGATGACTGGCTACGCATGTATGAGCTTGTTAGCCGCAACAACCACTGGGACCCTACCATAATGCTAGCTAATGTCCTCTTCTACTTGGGCGGAACACCTCGTGTCTGGTTCCGGACACACGAGGAGGAGATCTCTAGCTGGGACGCTTTCAAGGAGAAGCTCCGCGACCTCTTTGGAAATCCGACCGGTCGGCAGCAGGCTGCAAGAAAAGAGCTTGCTACACGAGTACAGTCTTCCACTGAATCGTATGTCTCGTACATACAAGACGTGCTAGCTCTTTGCCGGAAAGTCGACGAGAACATGGTCGAAGTTGACAAGGTTGGCCACGTTCTCAAGGGGATCGCGGACGACGCGTTCAACTTGTTGATCTTCAACAATGTGTCTACCATCGACGTCATTGTCAAGGAATGCCGCCGCTTTGAGCTCGCCAAAAGCCGCCGCGTCATTCCACAGTTCTCCCGGCTCCCTAACACGGCTGCGACGTCGTCCTGCGTCGCCCTTACCGCTTCACCTCCCTCCAATGAGACCGTCACGCGTATTGTTCGCCGTGAGCTTGAGGCTGCCAGTCCTGCCACGTTCCTTCCGCGCCCACTTGACCCCACCATTGACCAACCAGCCCCAGCGATCTCCCTCATTCAGGAGGTTGTGCGGCAAGAGTTTGCCAACCTCGGTTTTCCTGCTGCCTGCTCCATTTCCCGAGCTGACGCCCGACTGGTGCCGACAGCTGCGCCTCGCAGCGATCTGTATTCCCGTCCCAGATACCGCAACCCTACAGAGTGGAGAACTCCGGACGACAAGCCCATTTGCTTTCGTTGCCACCGCATTGGCCACGTCGCTCGCCACTGCCGCACCTCCTGGACATCGCCGTATTCGAGCTACTTTTCCCCGTCTCCTCGCCCATATGCCGACCCTCGCCCCTACTCGCCTCGCCGTATGCCTTCTAGCTCTCACGTATCCGTCGATGACAGTCGTCCCACTCGCTCGCCGTCACCTCAGCGCCGTCGGTCCCCGTCGCCCCAGCCACGCCGCTATTCGTCGCCGACCAATTATGGACCCTCCCGGACGGAAAACTAGACCATGCAGCTCCTGGGGGTAGCGCTGCATTATCTTCGTCGTGTCAAAATCCTCCATTGACGCTCCCAACGCACCAGAGCTTACTTGATGTCCACGTCGACGGTGTCCTTTTGACGGCGTTAATAGATACTGGAGCCCAGGTGTCCATAATGAGTAATAGCCTCCGTCGTCGACTGAAGAAGGTCCTCACGCCTGCTACTAGCCGAGCCGTACGCGTCGCCGATGGCAGCACTGTTGCCGTCACTGGAATGTGTACTTCCCGGATAAGTATCGCCGACCGCCACGTTCCAGTTCTTTTTACAGTGCTGACCAATTGTCCCCATGACCTAATCCTTGGACTAGACTTTCTTACGGCGCATTCAGCTTTGATCGACTGTTCTACCGGTACCCTTTGCCTCGAACTTCCTCTACTCGCGCATATTCGTGCTGAACAGCCGAACAACTTTAGTACGACCGCCTTCGTCCGCCTGCCGCCTAAAACCTTGACTTTCATCGATTTGCTTTCATCTTTCCCTGTGCCCGATGGTGATTACGTCGCTTCACCTGTTCCTGATGTCCTTTTGATGCGCGATATCACTGTGCCCCACTCCGTTGTAACCGTCGCCGATAACCGGACATGCCTCCCCGTCGTCAATTTTGGCCTAACAAAGCAAGTTCTACCCCAAGGCATATCGGTTGCAACGCTGCGTGCTGTAGGAGATGACCACGTCACGGTGTTTTCAGTGGACGGCTGCTCCGATTCTACACCATTTCCGCAGGATGCTATTTGCCTTGACGCAACCTTTAGTCCCATGATTGCTGCGGACCTATTGCCTGAACAAGCAGCAGCTCTGTGTCGCCTTTTGGTTTCTTACCAAGACATCTTCGACCTCAACAATCGACAATTGGGCCAGACTTCAATTGTTAAGCATCACATAAATACTGGTGATGCCAGTCCTATTCATCGTCGGCCATATCGAGTTTCTGTTTCAGAGCGTAAAGTTATTCAAGATGAAGTGCACAAGATGCTTGCCAAAGGCATTGTTAAACCCTCGTCGAGCCCTTGGGCGTCACCCGTTGTGCTTGTTAAAAAGAAAGATGGCACGTGGCGCTTCTGCGTCGATTATCGTCATCTAAACCGAATTACCAAAAAGATGTGTACCCCTTGCCTCGCATTGACGACGCCCTCGATTGTCTCCACGGTGCCAACTACTTCTCATCAATAGACCTTCGGTCTGGTTATTGGCAAATTTCTGTGGATGAAAGGGACCGAGAGAAGACCGCGTTTGTCACCCCTGATGGTCTATATCAATTCAAAGTTATGCCATTCGGTCTATGCAACGCCCCAGCCACATTCGAGCGCATGATGGACTCTTTGCTCCAGGGGTTCAAATGGTCAACATGCCTTTGCTACCTAGACGATGTTCTCGTATTTTCGCCTACGTTTGAGACACACCTTGAGCGCTTATCAGCTGTTCTTCAAGTCTTCCGCGAGGCTGGGCTCCAACTAAATTCCTCGAAGTGTCACTTCGGTCGTCGGCAGATTACAGTGCTGGGCCACCTCGTCGACGCATCCGGTATTCAACCAGACCCGGAGAAAATTCGTGCTGTCACGTCTTTTCCTGTACCTCAGTCTGTCAAAGACGTACGAAGTTTTGTAGGACTCTGCTCCTACTTCCGACGGTTCGTTCAAGACTTCGCAGCGATTGCCCGACCACTTACTGATCTTCTGAAGAAGGACATGCCGTCTACGTGGGGTCCCGCTCAAACTGCCGCGTTTGCCCACCTGACCAACATTCTCACCACGCCGCCTATTCTGGCCCACTTTGATCCGTCCTGCCCTACAGAGGTCCGTACCGATGCCAGTGGTCACGGTATCGGAGCCGTCTTAGCCCAACGCCAACAGGGACGCGATCGTGTTATCGCCTACGCTAGCCGCCTCCTCACAGCAGCGGAGCGCAACTATTCGATTACAGACCGTGAATGCCTGGCCCTCGTCTGGGCGGTTTCTAAATTCCGCCCGTACTTGTATGGCACGCATTTCTCTGTAATCACGGACCACCACGCGCTCTGCTGGCTTTCTTCACTCAAGGATCCTACCGGCCGGCTTGGTCGCTGGGCTCTGCGGCTACAAGAGTATTCCTATGCGGTAGTCTACAAGTCGGGCCGCCTACATCAAGACGCAGACTGCTTATCACGCTATCCAGTGGACGAACCACCCGCCGACCCTGACACCGATGCCGACGCTTGCGTTTTCTCGGTTTCTCAGCTGCCACAAGTCGCCGACGAGCAACGCCGTGATGCCACCTTGCGCGCCATCATTGATCGTTTGGAATCTTCGCCTTCTGATTCGTCCCTTCATTTGTTTGTTCTCCGGGATGGTGTATTATACCGCCACAACGTCCGCCCCGACGGTCCTGCCCTACTCCTCGTCATTCCTCGGCATCTCCGGTCAGCTGTTCTCCAAGAACTTCACGACTTACCAACGGCAGGTCACCTCGGCGTCTCCCGCACCTACGACCGGATTCGCCGACGCTTCTTTTGGCCAGGCCTTGCCCGTTCCGTCCGGAAATACGTTGCGGCGTGTGATAAATGCCAGCGCCGAAAAACACCATCGACGCTCCCTGCGGGGTGCCTTCAACCGCTCGACATTCCTTCGGAGCCGTTCTTTCGCGTTGGCTTGGACTTACTTGGCCCTTTCCCTCTATCAACGTCTGGCAACAAGTGGGTCGCTGTGGCGACAGATTACGCCACGCGCTACGCCATCACCAGAGCCCTTCTAACAAGCTGCGCCACAGATGTCGCCGATTTTCTTTTACGCGACGTGATTCTGCAGCATGGAGCTCCACGCCAACTACTCACTGACCGTGGTCGGACTTTCCTTTCTAAAGTCATCGCCGACATCCTGCAGTCCTGCTCAACCAGGCACAAGCTGACTACGTCTTACCATCCACAGACGAATGGTCTCACGGAGCGTCTCAATCGAACCCTGACAGACATGCTTGCAAAGTATGTCTCGTCTGACCATACTGATTGGGACATTGTCCTACCGTATGTCACATTTGCTTATAACTCTTCGCGTCACGACACTGCCGGCTATTCCCCGTTCTTTCTGTTGTTTGGCTGAGAACCCACATTGCCACTGGACACAACTCTTCCATCCGCCGCAGCAGAGACCAGCGAATATGCACTTGACGCCATCACCAGGGCAGCCCAAGCTCGCGAAATTGCCCGCGCTCGCCTCCTGACCTCCCAAGAGAACCAACGGCGTTTGTACGATCGACATCACAGAGACGTTCACTTTTCGCCTGGATCCCTGGTACTCCTATGGTCACCGACTCGTCACGTTGGCCTGTCTGAAAAACTCCTGTCTCGGTACACAGGCCCATATCGAGTGCTGCGTGCCGTGACTCCAGTTACGTATGAAATCGCCCCAGTCAGTACCAGTGCCTCGTCTGCCCCGCCTTCCACTGACGTTGTGCATGTAGCACGCCTAAAACCGTACTACCCTCCTGTTCCCACTGATATTTAGACGCACCGAGACGGTGCTTCTGCCGCCGGGGATTATGCTACATGCATATTACGTGTTTCTTCTGGACGATGCGCGCGGGCGCCTAGACGAAGAAGACGAACTGCTCTGGGCTCTCGAGCTATCGGCTGATCTGGCCAGCGCTGCAGCTATCTTTTGTAAATATACTTGTAAATAGTCTCCTGTACTTAATTCTTCGTTCGCGTAACAATATAGACACACCGCCTGGCTTCTTTCTGCGAGTGATCTGTGCGGACAAGTGCACGCGTAAGCGAGTGCGCGACCGCATGTGCAGAAGATGGCCTGTGGTGCTCACATATAGCTGAGTCGACTTCTTTGTACACGGAGCTAATACGTGGGCAATTTTTTTCACGTCTTATTGTTCTTAATGGTGACTTCTAATTAAACTTCTGGAGCTGCAAATCATCTGAGACGATGTAGGACGATGCGTTGCCTCTGTCTTCAATTTCGCATATTCAAATTCAATCAAACACGTCAGTGTGAAGATAAGGTTTTCCAGTTTCTCGACAGCGAGACCATGAGCTCCGACAGCAACCACACCGTCCTCACTGGCCAGCGGTTGAAAAGAAAGCCCTGCAGGAAGACACACCCACATTTTCAGAGCCCACTGAGACGCATACAGAGGACGTACACTATCAAGAATGTATTCGTCAGTACGACACGGGATTATGAAAAAGTCAAGTGCTGACCAGTAGGTCGCGAAACCTACCACCAGCCAAATTAGTGAAGTACTCATAATTACAAGGAAGAAAGCGTTGTAGTGCACGTGACAACGGCGGTCACATGGGATGCTAAAGAAGTGAGATTGTTCATAGAGAAGTACGTGCGATCATTAAACATGCGTGGGAGTTACACAAAAACAGGTGTCATTTATTATTCGATGTGGCGATCTGCGTGGAAAAACCCTGTCTGCTGCGGTGAAGATCCTGGTGAAGACACACAGAACAACGTAAACGTGATAAGTTTAGTGACATATTTAACTGTAACCGACATCCTGTATATAGTCACGTGTCCAGGAGGACAAGGAGAAATGTAAGAGTTCATTACAGTGTTAGACACAGACACACTCTCTCTCTCTCTCTCTCTCTCTCTCACGCATTTGCACGCACCACGTCATCCTGGCCGCTGCTTGGAGAACATCCGGAAAATCCTTGGAAGCTTAGGGGCTTCTGTATAATCTTTAGTTAACGAAGCTACATAAAAACGATATGTAATCCCAGGGAAATGTTGTGATAGCTTGTAATTTAGAATTGATTGATTGATTGATTGATTGATTGATTGATTGGGTTTAGCTTCAACGTGTCATTTTTGATACACTGAGTTTGGTAGCTCTGCTGCTTTAAGCGCAGGTAACTTAACGTAAAACCTATTGTGTACCTGTCCTCGCTTCGACGTACAACGCCTCTCTCTCTCAGGACAACTTTAAACCAACTGGACTTGTGACCGTTCTCTGAGTCAAAGATACTCGGACCGTTGCTACACCCGTCACTGGCACAAAAAGCGATGCGTGCATTAGTACAGTATTTGAAGTGCACCGGCTTAAGAGACCGCGTCCCTGTACATCGTCCCACGTGTACTGAGTACTCATTCTCTCCCTATTTTACTCTTTCTATTCCCCCTTTCCCTCACCCCTAGTACAGGGTAGCAAACCGGACGCTCTTCTGGTTGACCTCCCTGCCTTTTCTCTCCTTGCTCTCTCTCTTGGCACGCTGAAGCATTTTCAATTGTGGATAGTTCAGCAAGTCAATCACTAATTAAGTATATTGCGCTAATTAATATGTAGCTCAAATGAGATATCTCATTGTTGTTTATATCTTTTGCTACGAATATGTGCTCTCCAAGGCCAGGAATAAAATGACCCAAGTTTTTTCAACCTTCTTTGGTGTGGAATGGTATTCGGGCTTTGTGGGGTTGATATCCCGATCAGCAGCACTATAGGGCTGCTTGTAGTGCGGTACGGCACCCGATTTCTTCACTAGTCATCTGGGGTTCGTTAACAAACTGCAATTACATCTAAGTACACGAGCGTTTTTTTGCATTCCGCCGCCATCGAAATGCGGCTGAGAATAAAACCCTCGATTTCGCGCTCAGCAGCGGAACCCTGATCCATGGGCACCGCCACGATTTTTAATTTAGAAATAGTTACACGTACCCTGCATGTGATTGTGGCGCAAGGCAGCTTCTGTTGATTACGCGCCATATAAAACCCGACCTCACAGAATCTGGCTTCCTTCACAACGTCAGCCCCTTCCTGACGCGCAAGGGAGATATAAGTCCACCAACTAACTATATACGATTGCCCTGTTCCGAATATGTAAAGCGCATAAACACTCTTACGATTTGAACGCGTGGCTGCACACGAGTGAGTGCCGCACTTCCGTGTCTCCAATAGTTTTTTTTTTTATTTTCTTTTTTACGAAACTGCCTTAGCAGGCAATAGTGACACCCTTGGCGCTTCTCGAGAGCAGCCACCTCTCGGGAGAGATCCCTATATAAGGCACAGCTGGTGTATCCAAAAATGACCTGCTCGTGAAAACTACCATGACCGAGTTGTTCGATCGCATCCTTGCAATTTAGAGCGCACGAAGCGGCCGTGTCCCCTTAGACCGCATATACGTTTCGGTGCGATCCCCACGCGCATCATCGCACGTTATATAGGCCAGTTCTGATGGCTGATCCTCGCGTGACACCGCCTGATATTTTTGGCGCGACTTCCGAGCGTATAAATGGAATCCTCTGCCGAAGTAAGCAGGTGGAACACCAGCGTTAACCAGTTACGTTAGCCCGCCATTAGCTATTTTGCCCCAAGAGACCGGCACAAAATAAGCCAAACCTGAGCGGGCCTGCACAGGTAGTCCGTGAACCAACTCGTGTACAAAATACATCCAGCTCGGTGTTAGATTTGGTATTCGTCAGTCGATATTTCTCTGATTACACTGTGAAAGTCGAGCAAGGGCTATCCGATCACCATCTCGTAAACACATCGCTGCCACTATAAGTACCACTAGATAAGTATAAACACTCCTCTGTGCTCTACTTTAAAGATTTTTCTCATACCAATGACGCAAGCGTTGTCGAATACACGCAAAACTTTTTGGTTATTTCGATAGCACCGATGTTCAGTAGCTTTGGAACAAGTTCTTGTCTGGTTAACTTCGCCCCGAACAAACTGAAGAAAGTTAACAAACAAACGCCTTGAATGCATCGGAACATCATCCAACTGAAACGCAAGCCTAAAATGATTTAAAAAGAAGCATGCGCAGTGCAACAAAATAAGAGAGATGCAAGACAACCTCGCACGTGCAGTTCACACCGCGAAAAATTATTATTTCAAGGTATCGCTTCCTATAACTTCATAAAAAAAAAAAACCGATCCTGATAAGTTTTGGCAGTACATTAAAAAAAAAAAAAGAAACTAGTTCCGCAAATACCAGTTGACGGGAAGGCAGTGACAGATCGGAGTGCCATAGCTTAGCACTTCAACAATTACTTCCAAAGTGTGTTCGCTGGTGCAACGGCGTGCGCATGCGATGTCACATTGCCCCATTTAACAGGTGTGAATTTTAGATCCTATACTGGCGTATTTAATATGCTGCTTAGCTTAAAAACGAAGAGTTCTTGTGGTCCTGACGAAATTCCTAACATATTTCTCAAGCGATATGCTGAACTTGCCAAATTTCTTGTGATTTTATTCTCTGTCTCACTCATGACAGCACAATTGCCAAATGTCTGGAAGACTGCCCGGGTTGTCCCTGTGTCTAAGAAAGGTGACCGGCTACTTATACAGAATTATCGTCCGATATCATTACCCTCCCAATGCTGCAAACTTGTAGAACATATTATTGCTAATTGTATACACATATTTTTGGAAAATAATGATACATTACGAGAGTACCAACACGGCTTTCGAAAAGGGTATTCAACAATAACCAAACTAATCACGGTTGTTCACTCGTTCGCTTTGTCTCTTGATCGCAACGGCCAAACGTACGTATTATTTTTTTTATTTTAGTAAAGCTTTTGACAAGGTCCCGCATGCTAAACTAATTTTAAAGCTTATAATCCTTGGTATCCCTGAAATCTTTATCAACAGGATTTCCGCATACCTAACAGGAAGCAACACACGGACATTGGATGACAACTTTCTGACAGTCTCCCAGTCACGTCAGGGGTGCCAGAGGTCCTTGGCCACCTGCTCTTCTTGCTTTACATTAACAATATTGTAAATGTAGTAACTCCTGGTGTGCAAATCCGACTGTTTGCAGATGACTGCGTTTTGTTCAAAGAAATGTTTTGTCCTGATGATCAAATTGAACTAAATAACAGCGTGAATAACATATTGAAGCGGTGCAAAGAATGGAGGATGGTTGTTAACACCGGCAAAACTGCATTCCTCCATATCACACGTAAAAAAAAAAAAAAAAAAAAAAAAAAAAAAAAAAAAAACCTCTGTCTTTTACTTACAGACTTTGTCCATCGTCACTAATTCGATAATTACAAATATTTAGGTGTTGCATTCACAACTAACTTAACCTGGAATATACCTGTTAATAACATTTGCTCACCTGCCTTTCGAAAGCTCTGCTTCATAAAACATAAACTTCAAACCACCCCAAGCAATGTTAAACCATACTATGCTATTATTCCTTAATCAGACCCAAACTAGAATACGCCAGTGCAGTATGCGATCCGCATACTCAACTAAACATTAAGTGCCCCGAAAGAATACAAAGGAAAGCAGTCCGGTTTATTTACAACAAATTCTCACGAACTGACTCTCCGTCGGAAATAATGACAGCCAATGACATTCCCCTTCTTAAAACGTATCGAAAACAGTTCAGAATTGACTTCCGTTCACTGCTTCTTAACCACGAACTTGCGATAGATCGATTACCGTATCTATCACCCTTACTAACCAGACCTAAAAGGCACCATCAGGCTAACTCTCTAACACCTTATTTTGCTATAACTGACAATTTTAAGCATTCCTATTTTCCACGCACGGTGTTACATTGAAACGAATTAATCCAGGCATCTTCTTAGTCCCTCCTACCGCCCCAAAGTAGCACTTTTGCACCATTTCACATCTCTGTTATTGTAGCGCTATTATTGCACAAATCTAGAAACAGATTCAATTGTTGTTTTGTATTCATTCATATTGTATTACATCTTATTACACTAATCTTGAAAAAGATTCCATTGTTGTTTTGTGTTTTATTATATATATGTTATTACACTAATCTCGAAACAGTTTCCATTGTTGATTTTTGTATTATGGCTGTAATTTTTAAACTGCCCACCTGCTTGGACCCAAGGGTCTGCAGTATGTAATAAATAAAAATAAATAAATAAATTATTGCACCCTGCCCGTACAAGACGCGCGCCTCGGTCAGGGACACGCGTGCGAGTGATATCGAGTTGTGTGTCGTCAAGTTTGCACCTTTCGTTACGCTCTGTCCACAAAATTGTGCTCGCTACAGTAAACCCTTGTTACAACGAAGTCATCGGGGCAGAAAATCGACTTCATTATAAGCGGTATTTCGATATACGCGGAGAGGCTCTAAAAGAGTTTATCGCGATCAGCGTTTCTAAGACGATGTCGCAGGCGCTCAATTTCACCGCCACCTCGGCCCAAGTGAGGAGGGAGGGGACAGTGCGAAGTACTCTCAACAATAATGGCATAAAAGGATTGTTCTAATTCAAATCTCTCTGAACTCGACAGCTCGTATGTCACGACAAGTTGCAGTAAGGTGCGACCAGCACTCCGACAGCGTGGGAACTCGCCGAATGTATGTTCAAACAAGAAATAACATTATGCGCACAAGACGAGGACAGAGAAGAGGCTAAGACACACGAGCGCAGACTTACAACAGTGCTTTATTTCGAAGCAAGCAACCGCATGTATAGCAAATACTGTGACGCATCATGTGTGCGCCGCCCGCAGAAAATTCCTATCTTTGCGCAAGAAAGATATAGCTCCTTCCTAGAAAGGGCAATAGACGGTTTTGACACACAGGTGTCACCAAACCTGTCAATCAATCCCGCTTCGATGATTTTGCGGGTTAGCTGATAACGACTTTTGCTAAAAATTTAGCAGGCACTATGTACCGGACTACACTGTGGCATTTGCCTGATTACGCATGCACTTTCTACAGTGCGCATCCAAACGTTCGAACAAGGCCGCACTCCATAGTGGCGACATGGCAGTGCATGGCGAAATTCTGCTGATATTGACGCCCGTGAGTCTGTCGATTGTCATCCCGTCATACGATTAGTCCCAAGGAGCTCCCGCCAAATGGCAGAGTGGCCTTCGTATACAGCGCTCTTGGTCTCTCCATCAGGCCGAAGAAAAGCGAAGGGTCATCGGGTGTGCTGCACCGAGCGGTCCCGTGCGTATATCCGGCTTCGCACTCCGAAGCAGCGTTGGACGCCAGTATACACTTTGAATTATCCAGACTGAAATGCATGAACCGCCGGTCGGAACCACAAAGAATTTCGATCAAAGTGCTATTTCGAATAAGTGAATTTTGTTATAGCGCTCGTTTACCGTATAGTTGGGGGATATTTTAACGCCACATATACGCACCCGTTGACATCGCTCAATAGGTGCAGACCTATAGGCTATAGCATAGCACATCAAAGTCAGAATCTTCATCGCCAGGCAACTTTGTCAATTACATCAGGCCAACACACGGGTTGGCATAATACTTTTCTAACTTTTTTCAGTCATTTACATAAACTCATGACGTACATCGGCGTATGGTGCGTCGTCTTTCAACAATGTCAAAATTCGATAGGGTAGGTCATCGATAAAAAAAAATGTTAGCCCAAATAATCGGAACCCTTTAATAGATTAATTGATTTAGTAATCAGATTTACGCAAACGTAAGCTTAGAAATTAAATCCGGTGCTTCACGTACATAAGCTTCGAATAAAAGACAGGCCTTGCTTTAAATCGACAGTCGCCTTTGATATCACGTCAGCGACACTGCGTGAGTGAACGTATCAAACTCTCAGGCACAATCCGTTAGTCCAGCTGCCGAGGCAAATAAATTTAACGTCCTCTGGGAGCACATCACGGGCAGCTTACGTATAGGTATAGCATACTTATAGGTAGCGTTATCCGGGGGCCAATTGCGGACGGCACTTATGTAAGAGCAGTTTTATGAATACAGGCCTGGTTCCAGTTGTGGGCAGAGCGTACGGCTTTTACTTTGGGGGACCCGGGTTCGAAGGCCACTATATGACGCAATATTTATTTATTACTATTTTTTTATGAGGCTCTAAACGATGCGAGACTGGAACCTAGCTACATAAAAGTGTCTGGTATGAGACAAAGAGTGCTTCGCATTTAAATGTCGGTGGAGGCTGAAGATGGGATATCAGCGTGGCTGTTCCGTACACTGCAGGGCAAATTATACGACACCTACCACTTCAGTGAAAGCTTTAGCACAACTCGCGCCTTCCCGCTTTCGTCGCCCCGGCACCACAACAATGTAATGAGGCAAGCGAGCGCCGTATAGCGCTCGCGGCACACCTCACCAATGCACACGAGGGCACGGTGGATTTTTACGGATTTTTGCAGAGCTTGAGTTGGGCCTCATTGCATGCGAAAGTGGGCACACTGTCCACGGCGCGCTTTAGACAGCAACAAAACGGGCGACTGAAGCAGCCTTCCTACACGCATTTAAATAAATCAATCAATCAATCAAAGACACGGTACAGCATGATAATTAATTACTATTTTCGGCTTGGTCAGTGGAAAAGGCCTGAAGTTGGTGAGAATGAAAACTGCAGAAGTGTGCGAAATAGTGACAGAAAGAAATAGGCAGGGAGTGTGACCGTTACTGTCTTCTCGAAATTGGTTCGGGGATCATGTAAACTTGGAACAGTGAGACTTTTTAATGAGATCATGATGTTTAAAGAGCTATGCAGAGTCTTGCGAGAGGCGGAGAAATGCTTCGGTAACGTTGCTTTAACTGTGATAATCCTGGTATATCGCGCACATTTCTTGACTACCAAAAATTAAGCAGTGTGTCATAGCCCTTTGTCCCAACGGGTATTGGGAGATAGGTGCTTCTTGATGCTTATTTTGCGCTAATATGAATGCCAGCTGCGATAATAATTATGCGTAAACATGTTGAAAGAAAATGTTAAGAGTGAAATATATGTACGCTGTGCTTTCTATCGATTTAACGAGCTTTTTCCTTTTCTTGCCAGAGGATGTTCTTGAAAAGACGCGGGGACGTAATCATATTCAGTTACCACTCTGCTTACTTCATGCTCAGTACGCCGATTCTCGTCCACTTCTTGCTTCAACCGAAGCCGCTATATAAAGCTAAACCTGCCAATTTCCGAATATCATAAAAGCGGTAGCGTGCCGCGCCCGCTGAAGCAAGCGCGTCGCCGCCAAGCGAAACCGGAACCGACTTGCCCTGGTGGCGATCGTCAGTCACGTGACCTGTCCCGCGTCGCGAGCGGGGCAAGTGAGCCGCCGGAGCGAGCTGCTGCATCGGAAGCAGAGGAGTGAGTGGCGAGCGGTCGGAGAGCGCAGTGCAGCTAGCTCGGAGGGTGCGTTTTGGGCAGGAAGGCGCCAACAGGCCGGGGGGGAAAGGAGCCTTTCAGGTGTGCTGCGTGCACAAAGTGGAGGCCGGTGCGGCCCGAGGGCCATCGTGGTCCTCTCAGCCATGGTCAGCGCGGGTATTCGCCATGCCGTCTTCATTTGCTTGGTGATCCGGACCGTTTCTGGTGAGTGACATACACCTTACAGGTTCGCGTGTCTGCGCGCAGCTTTGGCGAGATTCCCCTGTCCCGTAGCCGGAAAGAAGACCGTTGGGGAGCACGTTTCCTCGTCGCGCTTCAGCGGACTGCCTAGTGAGAAAACGCGCGCCGTTCGTTGTTCCCGCATCGGAGCGGGGTTTGTTTACCTCTCTGACGGTGTAAAATAAAGGAACGGAAAGCATGTCAGGCGCGAGTATGTCGAGTGTGACGTGCTGGCAAAGGAAGGAGACGGATTCCGGGGCGCTGTCAATGCAGGCAAAGCTTCAAAACACCGCACGTGAAAAGCCAACCGGAGTAGCGTTTACAAGGGTAAATACCAGCGGAATTGGGCTTCCCTGGCGAGCTGCCAGCGCAGCTTCCGCGGCGCGCCAGTCGAGGCGCTCGCTTTGAAAATGCGCACAGTAGCCGTGTTTCTGTCGGCGCTGCGTTGGTGCGGGAACGCGCGGACGACGACTTTCGCGGGGGCATACGAAATGTGGCTGGGTCGGCGGCATGTCCGCGAGTGATCTCCGGCCATCTATACAGCGCGCTCGTTGATCGGCGCACTACAAAACGCGCGGTACCTTGGTACCGGTGCCCCCCTCCCTGTCGCAGGGCTTCGCATAAGCGGGCCGGGCCTGGTGCTCCAGGGGAACTCCCTGTGGCTAAACTGCAGCGACGACCACGGTACTGCCCCCAGCGCTGTGTGGTGGTACAAGGACAATATGAAATTCTACTCGTACGATCGGCAGGCCGATCCGCCCAGCCGTAGCTACCGGGTGCCCGGTGTGCACGTGGACGTGAGTAGTTAGCCAGGCGTCGTGCGCGGCGAGGCACTGAAGCTCCCACCTGCTGCAGCACGCCCAGTCGAGCGAGGGGTTCGTGCGCTTGCTGGACGCGGATATCCGAACGCGGGGCGTGTACCGCTGCGACCTGGCGCTCGAGCCGGGGGTCGTGCCGCAGCACGCGCAGCAGCAAGTCCGGGTGGTCGGTGAGTAAGCCCGCCAATGCACCTGCGGCGTAGAGATTGTAGTCCGCACGGGAATGGGGGCGACGTCTTGTAGAAAACGACGCACGTGCGGGCACTGCTCCTACGACCGTGACTCTGCCGCTGAGGAAAACTTTCACGACTTGAGCACTCTGCCTTGCGAAGCTTCGCCGGTAGCCCTATTTGAGACACCATTTGTTCAGCGAACCCAAGAGCCTGTGCCACGTAATATCTGCAGCATCAGCTGAGCCCTTGAAACGCATGCATGGCTGAGAATGCCCCCTCGGACCGCATGAGCATGAACTGCCAGGGCTGTCTTGCTTTTCTAATGTTTTGTGTTCTGGCCCTGCGAGGACATTAATGACGACGGGATCATGAGAGCACGCCGCAAAAAGATATCTGGCACATCTTCGTTGCATTCTCTTTGATGCGATTCGTCAAATGGGATATCCATGAGACCCGGCGGAGCGACCGGGCTTGTCAGAGGGGCGGTTGCTGAAGCTGGGTCGCCTAAAAAGCGATCAAATTCAGCTTGCCGTATATAGCTGATTCGGTGCGTTCCCTTCGACTGCCTGCAAATCCGTGTGGTATCTTGCCAAAATGTTTAGTGGAAGTTGTGAGAAAAGGAGCGTTTCCTACAATCATATTAATTAAGCGCTGAGCACATAATTAAAATGTCATGTGCAAAGCAGGGGTCGCGCACATATGTGGACATATGCGTAAGCTTCGAGGGAATTCCTTTAATTCTTCCCCACTGCGATGTTCCTGAACTTTTCCCGTCAATCCTATATGGATGATGTTTTAGCCTTTCGTGGGCGCAGATAATGCGAATGAACGTAGCACGCATAAATAAAAGGACTTCCTGTAGAAGTGTCCGACTAGTGCTTTATTGCATTGACAACTCCAAGCTCCGAATGATGGGTGCTAAACAGCGTAGCTGCAAACAACCCCTTGCAGGAATGAGTAGCAATATGCCACCTGGAGCTCGCATTCCCTTCCTCTACATCCACAACTGAAGTCGTTCCCGACTCCTTGCGGATTTGAATTCCGCCAGCCTGCCCATGTTACACCCTAGACCAGCGCGTCTTTTGATAAAACCATCACATAATACATTGGTGTTACCGTCAAACGCATAACGAGGGATTGTTTGCCTATATGTGCTTGGTTGTCGCGCCACCGAATAAGGTTGCGCCAGTGGAATTAAGGGCTCGAAGACGCGGCTCGTTGTTCTACATACACCTGCGCGATCGATGACAGACGGGAGACTGCTAGCTAGTCCGCGGCTTGTTTGATCGAATCGTGATGGCAGCATCGTCTCGTTGCCTTGATCAGATGCTCGTGCCAGTACGGGATGTTGGGATCACCCTGCTCTAAGTCGCTCGAGGCAATTTGAATTATATACGCGGTGGCCGCTTCGAAAGCGCTGATATGTCGCGGGACGCAACGCCGCGACGTTAACTGTGCCCGCCCTTGTTCGGTCGCAGTAAGCTCGTTCACAAAGCGCTTAACCTACTTTTCAGTGTCACAGGTTGTTGCCCATCCACTCCGGTGGACTCTATAAATCATTAGCAGTCGCCGTCGGACTTCGTCACCCCCTTGTTTCAAAAGCCACCACGCAGAATGCATCGAAATCGTTGCGACGCTTTGGTGTAATTGACGCCACTGCAATCTTTAAATGTCGTTAAAACTTGTGTTTACTGTCTTCCGAAACGCACTTCAAAAGCTCAGGTCAGAACATTTTCGAACCGGTTGATGCCCGGCGGAACGGCATCGCCTCACTGTCGTTTCAGCTGTGAGCTCCTATATAGAGCGCAGGCACCGAATGGCTGCCCCCGTTCGACGGCGGCGTTTCCGTTTCGCAAGAACCTTCTGTTTTGTCTGCTTAAATGAAGAGCAGGAAGCTGTGCACTACCATTTCCTGTGTAACCGGCATAAAAACATTAAGAGCGATATTTAACCAACACCTTTCTTGGAACGTGCACGTTCAGAGGTCTCAAAGATTTGTGGTGTACTCATGAAGCTTAGGTACTTCCTACCTATAAAGACAAAGCTTTTAATTTACAACTGTCTTTTTTTCGTCTCACTTGTTATACGCATACTTACTATGGCGTACAACCATGCACCGTTAGTAATCTCAATAAACTACATATATCTTACAAAATAAAGTACTTTGTACTATCGCTATCATTCCTTATGCATCTCCCACAAAATTTCTATTCCGAGGTTTTCGGGTCATTCCTTTTCACTCTCTTTACGAACACCTACTCATACGCCACTACATTAGGCAAAGAAAGTTTAATCGCACGTTACTGCGGGACATTGCCAAACTCGTAATATCGATGTCACACGGCGCACTTTTGAACGCGATCAAGCTCGATCCGGATCGAAATTCTTGACTGCGATTGGCTGCCTCGCGCAGCTTGGGTGAAGGAGCCAATCACGGCCGAGAAATTCGATCCGGATCGGGCTTGATCGCGTTCAAAAGTGCGCCGTGTGACACCCGTATAAAAAACATAAGCTCACGCCAGCTTCGTCGATCCGTACCTTGGCATATACCCTTTATAGCAGGACTGGTTATGGATGCCAAGGACTACAGCACTATTTGCCCTTTACTCTAAAGAAACTACAGTCATTAAATATTAATCCAAATGCACTCACAGCTCAAACTTGGAATTAGCATAAAATCACAGGAAGAAAAATCTATAAGAGATGCGACGGTGGTAGTCCGTAACACGCACGCCCTTTTTTTGTATTAATTTTAATCCCATCTATGGCCGTGTTAATGTGATGCTACCATTATTGTTACTTTGCTATTACTGTTTTTGTGTTTGTGCGAAATGTACCACATTATATACTGTCGCTGACAACACCATTTCTATTAACTTTTTTTTACCATTATGTGCATTTCGTTTGGTGGCGCGCCATCTTCTACATTTCCATTATTACTGTCTTCTGCTATTCCCTTTATTATTTTCAATTGTTCGCAATATGTTACACTATATTCCCTGCTTTTAGTACTTGTTTTCACTATTATTTTCTTCGCAGCAGTTGTTGCCAATGAATGCCATTGGGGACATGGTACCATCCAAGCCAACGTTGTTAGCTTTTCTGCCGCGTTCCCAGCATCCCATTTGTGGAAAGATGCGAAATAAAGTTGAAAGTTGAAAAATAAAGTTGAAAGTCCCGTGCCGACCGTTTTCCATAAGAGTGACAGGCGGCCTTTGAAGACGTGAACAATCACTTGTGAACTATATCATTTGCGAGAGATCAGTACTCCAGGTAGTAGTAATTGGTTGTTTATTTTTACATAAATTATAGAAATTGAAAGGAACTATACTGCTGACCGCACTGTAACTGTATACCTAGTTCTGCTAACACCTGAACGGCGGTCAGCAGTGAGCGGGAAAGGGACAATGAGAGACTAGGACTAAGGAAACTATTTGCAAATGTACAATGTGGTGGCGTGGAGCAGAGGTAGTACACCCGGCCTCTAATCTGAAGGTTGTAAGTTAGAATCCTCCTGCAGTCCACTACATTTTCAGGCATGGAGTGGCGTCTGACACCGGCAATATATATATATATATATATATATATATATTGCCGAGAGCTATAGTGGGGTTATACTAGTCCAGATGCAACCCAATTTCTAAGCTTCAACAAAGTCACTCCCTCACCAGAATTGGCCTCCCTGGTGCAGTATTCGGCCACTACCTCCCTCATGACTCCACAGTGGCCATGTAATGCGTAGGATGGATAACCGGTGGATCATTAGAGTTACGGAATGGATACCAAGAGAATGGAAGCGCAGTCTAGGACGGCAGCAAACTAGGTGGGGTGATGAAGTTAGGAAATTTGCAGGCGCAAGTTGGAATCAGCTAGCGCAAGACAGGGGTTATATTGGAGAGGCCTTCGTCCTGCAGTGGACATAAACATAGGCTGATGATGAATGTGGTAATAAATAAAACCGACTATATCAACATGAAAAGTCATAGTTCCCTTTTGCTTTCACTTCAGCGAAGCTTTTGTAAAGCCGGCCCTACACACCAGCACTGTTTAGTTCATGTCGAGCAGCTGGGATGCGAGGCCCGACTTTTCTGGAAGAGTCACAGAGCGTTTTACGGGCTGCCTCCTGCGGGCGACGTGGACCGCATCGCCATAGGGAACACCTTGGCGCTGTCGGCCGGCAGCCCGTTCTTGCGCCACCGCAAACGCACGGCACCGTATATCTGTATAGTGTTCGAGGGGGTCCCCGCAGCACCACACTTCTTGCAGTTGTTCGTATCTATAGCGACGAGACCGCGAGGCGTCGCGCATGCGTCCACACGCACCCGACACACAACCCGCTCGTTGCTATCGCGAAAAAGAGCATATACTTCAATTGTGCTCAATGTTGGCCCTACCTGCATCGCATTTCACTTCGATCGCCCCGAGGAAACTCGCATTCGTCGTCGAATACATACTTTCAATAGCGGGAAGGCTTTGCAGTGAGGAGGGCAAATGACAGATACGTAGCGGCTGTCTTGACGTTATAGAAGTGGTAGTGATGGAGATTAGGTTCCTGTCCTCTGAGGTTCTTGGCATAAATTAATTCCGGTAAGTATTAGCGCGACATGAGGGGCACGTCCACTTCGTGGGTATTATCAACACGAGATTTTACGTTAACATTAAGTTTCGCGCAGTAACGGTCACAGGAGAAATAAATTGCGCAATACAACGCCGTCGCCTGCGAACATACTGGGTTGTTCACGAAGTGCGTTCGAAATTTCTTAAATTTAGGGAAGCTGAGATAATTAAATCATTTCCTCTGGATTACCGTTACCACAGAGGCACACATTTGAAAATCATTCGATGTAGTAATTAGGCAAGTAATTTGTAAATTAGATTAATCTTCTTTCCAAACAAGATAGCCATTCGACCGGTCCCAATGGAAAGCATGAAGCGTACCATCCGAGGAGCATAACCGTTTCCAGAAATGAGCAAAGTTAACGCTGCGTAATTAATTCCGAACGATATCACACAGGAAAGTCGAAACTGAACAGCCGAAGAGCGCAACTGTCACGCCCTTAGTGTGGACGCCCCCACACATGAGTGACGCGTTTGCTTGCGCCTCACCGTCGGGCGAGCATGAAGCTACAGCGCGATCGAAGCTTGATAAGGACGGTCGCTTTCCCATGTGTGCTTCTGTGGTAAAAGTAGTCCATAGGAAATCATTTAATTATCTCAGCTGCTTTAACGAATTTAGAACGCAATTTCGTGAGAAACTCGGTATTGCGCTCAATTGTTTTTACTGCATAATCAGGAAACATCTCCCCGACTCGAATGAAGAGTTTGCTGCTCAGCGCCTGTGATTTGCGCGGGTGCTCATCAAAGTTTTCTTACACGATGTTATCGAAATTTATGAATGTCGAACGTGATTGAATCCTCTGCACATTACAGTCCTTTAAGTATATAAAGCCAGTAGAAGGCGCGCTCAGAGCAGACAATATCAATATGTTGCGATGATCTGTATGAAATTACGCACCGATCGTGGCTATACTTTCGATACGGAACTGAAAGTGCGACGCACGCCGCGGAATAAATGTGCGATCTGCGCTGGTCGCTGCTGTCATGCAGTCCTACCTTTTTCTATATATACTCCATCTCACAAGTCATTTGCAGCACTGTGGGAGCTGCATTACTCCTTAGCCAATGGCCGAATGCCCCTCGAGATGTGTCCATCCGCGCCGCGTCGTCTGCTCAGCGGCTGCTGAATCCGCTGACGTGCATGCGCAAAGGCCCTAAAATGTCACGTATCTCTGCAACGTATCGGGTGCCAAGCAAAAACTAAACTCTCTAATCCCGCCATTATTCAGACAGCTACGGCTGGAAATATATTCCGCTGCGCAAGGACACTGCGCCTGTGTACGCCTCGTACCTTCGGCAGCGCTGCAAACAACTTGTGAGATGGAGTATAAAGCTTTTTGTTCTAAAGAACTGTTTTTGTCTTTGGCTGGGATTCACAAAAAGCTCCTACTCTAGCACTGTTCTCGTGAGAGCAAATTCTAGCCAATCGTGATGCTGGACATATTATTGCGATAGCAATTATATGGACACTCTGGGCGAGTGTCCACATATACCGCTTGGCCCCGTGATCGAGTCAGGCTGCACTTTGATTTCGATGGTTTGTAAACGTGCGTTTCTCCGGTACGGAACGGCCGTACTGGCATCACGCAATTCTAGCGGAAGAGCTGTCTGTGAATACGAGCCCTGGAGCGAGAGCTTCGCCAAGCTGCCGCGTAGCGTCTTCTTTCTCTATCCGTTACAATCGATGGCAACTTGAGCAAACCTACCGTGTTACTGTATACTATAATGTATCGCCGTGTCACGCATTCGATCTCTTCCCTTCTGTCCGGCCATAACACGAGCAGGAGAGAAGACAAACAAAGGCGACGGGAACTGCAACCGGCAGTCTCTTGTTTCGTCCTTTCTTTCTTTCTTTGCCGATCTTCTGTCCGTGTAGGCCGGGGCGGATGCATTGGCACACTTCCCTTCGTGTGTGTCAGGCCGAACAGCGTCCGACGGGCATCTTTCCGATTGTGCGTTGGCGGAATGCGGTCGCTCGCCCGGACGCTAAAGCGAAGGAGGGGGGCGGGGGGGGGGGGGGGGGGGGGGGGGCAGTGCGCACACCCGCGCGGCGAACGATTCGTGTGCGTGTCATTCAACGCGTATCATTACGACCGCTTTTACACGCAGCTATAGCGCTGGCGCGCACGTTTATGCGTGCGTGAGTGCGCGTATAGTTACTACTTGAGGGATCAGATATAAAAGAAAAGCCCGCCTCTTCCCCCATGAAATCTCGCTCGGAGCTGTCATTTCTCGATCCGCGTTGTCCGATTCCCGGTCCCAGACAGCGCCTTGCCCTCACCTGCGAAATGGATTGTTACCGCTGTAGACGCGGAACGCGAGGTAGCGGGACCATTTAATCGCGTGTTGGTAGTTTGGTCAAGTCGTGTCGTGCGTGGTAGCCTTGGACGAGAGTACAGCTAAGCTTCAACCAAACCCAGCGGCAGCACGGCATCGCGTTTTCACCATGTAAGCCCTCGTCATGTCTCTGCGCCTTTCTTTTGTTTCCTACGTATTTTTCGACACAATAACTATTTCTTCATGCTGTAAAGGCAAACGCAACGGTTGTCGGTCTTTTTTCATTTAAAACGTTGGCTTTTTATCCACTGAAACCATGGCTCGAGCACCGTGAAAGCTAGAGCTAGCTGCAGCCAATCCGGGGCTGCATTCGTGAAGCTATAGTCGCAACAAATAAAGGCTTGCAACTGGATGAAATCCATGCGCAGGTCATTCACGATAGGCGATGGTGCGATATTCATCCATGATGCACCGGCCTGTCACGAAACGTGCCTCCTTGCAACTTCTTGAATTCGACATCTGATTGGCTGCAGCCAGCACCATCTAGCTTCCACGTCGCTACACTGATGAGTGAGATGGGAAAAGGGTGGTCCTTTCAGTATCGATCAGTGTACGGTAAATGCAACAAGCATGTTTGCAGGAATATGAAAAAGAATCGCACATGCACTGGATGCCAGGTATACGACATGCTTCTGACATAAACAGGGGACCTGAGACCGTGATTATGAGTCCAGTATACGTACACTATCCATATAGTAAAGCTCTAAACAGAGAGGCATGGTGTGCACGCTATTTGATTTTTATTTTTTTCGCATGAGTTGCCACGCGACATAACGTCGGCATGAAATTACATATAAGCACGCAGGCCGGTTTCATGCAGATACTGCAACGGGTACTTATACAATATATTGCCAATGAGCGATCGTTTATAGTATTCAGGTTGGTCACGCCTTAACTTCAAAACCTGTAAGTACACTTTCGCGGGCTGTCTCTTTCCGAGCACACGTTCAAAGTAGACGGCGGGCACCCACTGCATGCAGACGCAGGAGCGGAGCACTTCGGACACTGGACATCGTCTTCATATAGTTGACCCGATGTACAAGTGACGGCTGATGTACAAAGGCCGCCCAGGTCTTTTTTTTTTTTTAACACTACTTGAAATACAGTGCCATTCGCGAAAATCAGCGATCTCTTCGCTTTTCACTTCGTTTAGGTTGTCACTTTTTCTAATGTGTGTTTTCACCCAACGTCGTGTTTCGGAGAACGCGCCTCGCGCTCGTTACATTTAGCGCTCCACGAAGATTTTGCTGTCGATGTTTTACTTTTTTTTTCCCCACAGTGCGCTCGAAAAAATACACGCATCGAACATCGATATGTACTATAGGACAAACCAAACTCGCTTTTAACAAACCGCTGTGAATGAAGAGCGCCCCGAAGAGCTAGGTCTGAAGCGAACGGCCGGAGTCAAAGAGGACGCTGGTGGGGAATAAAAAATTGCGGAATCGTATTCACAAAGCAGTTTGTACTTATATGTGCTTCATAAGAATTGGTGACGGCCAACCAGTAGCGCACCCTGGATCTCTGCCAGGGGGGGTGACAGTTTGCCAATACCATCTAAACAGCACTAATTTCAATTTCTTCACGGGAAATTGTCTGAAAATGCGCTTTTTGCGAGTGTGCAGACGATTGCGCGTCTTACATCTTAGTTACAGTACTCAAACGCGCAAGGGAAGAAAAGGGGTTAAACAAAAGGGGGTTAAGTCGGCCCCAGGGGGGGGGGGGGGGGGTGTTCGGGGGTTACAACCCCCGAAACCCCCCCGTCGGTGCGCCACTGCAGCCAACCCTGGTAGCGAATTACACATAAGCAAACAGTTTTTATGAACAGTTTTTATGAACGGAGCCGTACACACTCTGGCCGAGCATGTGCACTGTGGCCAATCATGACAGACTATGTTATTAGTGAAGGCGCGACGGGTCACTGAGAAATAGTTCGTAAAATAAAAAAAAAAGAACTGCGAGTTTAAACCCCTGCTGTCCGTACCCACGCCATCAGTCAGCCTTCAAAAAAAAAAAAAAGGAAAAGACAAAATAAAACGAGAAAGACATAACTAGAAATTGGCGGGGATTAAACTATAGTCAACTGGTACTCGTTGAGCTTTTATCGATATTTCAGTCGAAGGGGGCGGGGGGGGGGGGGGGGGGGGCGGCGACATCGACGACACAGACGCTCTTTTTGCGCCCAGTTTAGGTTTCGAGGAGCCTGCCAAGGGGAACTAATTGTTCGCGTATCTCCCACATGAACTCCGCTATTCAAAATTTGTTCGTTGGGATAGGTAGTATCGAGGACGGGCCCCAAAGTACTCATTTGCTGTAGCCACCTATTGCAGTAGAGTAGCAGTCTGGGTCAGTTGGTACATACTGAATAGTAAAAACCAGTCAAAAGACGAAGGACAGAGAATAGACGTGGCACACACGAAGACTGGACTAACAACTGTGTGTGTTACACCTCACAGTTGTTAGTCCAGTCTTCGTGTGTGCCACGTCTATTCTCTGTCCTTCGTCTTTTGACTGGTTTTTACTATTCAGCCACCTATTGTTGATAATGAGAAAGTTAATTACCGTACCGCACGTAAGTGCGAAAATTCCTCTGTATCTAGAGGCCGCCAATCCGTACACTCGAATGGTAAACATAACAGGACCAAGATTTATATTTTTCTAATTTTAAAAATTTGGTGCAGCTAAAAAAAAAAAAGCACCCTGTATATCTTTAACGAGAAGTGAAACCGACAACACCGCGTTCTATAAGGGGCATCGTCCAATTACGCCCGTCTACTGAGTTACAGAAATTGCAAAGCACAGATATATGTCGCTCACTTCTGCACACATTGCTACCTTCGACCTAAAACATATCAATGTCAAACAAAGGCTAGAACCTTTACGTGGGCCGAGCCGGGGAATTCAAGCACTAGAATCTCGCGAAATAGGCATCGACGTGGCACGAAGAGACGCGCTTTGACGTTACAGGATATTTCGTGATGTTCAGACGAGTACTACTAACGCCACAAACTGATGTTGGGACGCGGGTACGCGTCGAAGCAGGAGACAGCTGTTGCGGAACGCCGGCCACTCACAGGTCGCGTCGCCAGAAAAGACGGAGCCGCCAGACACCCAACGAAGCCTTTAATGGCGAGAAACGAACACAAAAGGTAACATGATGATGATAAAGATGCGCGCACTTGGCGCCAGCCGCGGAGGCTTCCTATACCACCACGGCACGGGGGATTGGCCAATAAGCCGGCGGTTAAACTGGTGGGGCGGGGGTGAAAACTTTAGGGAAAAAGTATTGTGAGGGTACAGTTGAAATTATTCAATGAAACTAACTGATGTTATAGAGCCGTATTTTATTTTATCTTAAAGGGAATCGTGTGCTTTTTGGAAGGAGAGCAAGGTAGAAGGTAATAAATTTCAATCAGTTTAATTGGAATTTTCGGAATTAATAAATAATCAATCAGTAAATTAACGTAAAGTGGAATTTTGTAAAATAATAAACAATATATCAGTAAATTAACTATAGGTATTCTCCTTGTGTCACCAAGGAACTCGCATACGGCCCTGCATACGTTCCTGTGGCTAAAACCCAGTGTATATGCCCCGAAGGATAGAATATTTTCAGTGTTTATAGCGATGCCTAATTTTCGGAACGGAATTTCCAAGTATTTCTTTCTCTGGATTGCGAATCGGCGGCAGTTTAATAAATAATGATCAATGGTTTCAGGTTCCTTGCAGAAATGACATAGAGGGGACATCGCCAGACCAGACCTGTGTAGATAAAAATTTAGGGATGGAATACGGCATCGTAATTTTCTAATGGAGATTTCCAATTTACGTGTAGGACACCATTGATTATCCCAAGGGTAAAACAAATGCCTTAAGTCTGTGATTTTGAATGTCTGTTTTGCAGCCCACGATCCATTCTTTTTCTTCGTCGTTTGCTAATCTCCGACAACAGCAGGCCGCGGCTTGAGCACCGTCCAAAGCCCAGAGTTTCATTTCTCCCTCATCTCTTTATTCAGGCCCCATAGTTTTTATTGAATCTGCGCTGTCGCTCCGAACGTGGAGCGCTCGTCATCTCGAGCTCCCTTCTCGCGGTGGCTCCTCCGCTCATGTTCCGCATGGAATGCCAAGGACGCGCGGCAGAAGGAATCGATTTATCGGTGCAGGAAATAGCTCGGATGCGCTGAGTCCCCGCGAATAAACTTATCTATAGACGCTGTCAGCTTCGGTCGGCACCTCTGCACCAGGTTGACTGCGCGTGCCCAGCAAGATTTGGGATATTCCACGTGATCACCGGCTGCGCGCTCACAACGGGGGACCTGCGACGCCAAGGCACTGTGTATAGTATATACTGTAGTCCTCAAGAGCGAAACCCAGAGCGACAACACGAACCAATCAAAATGCAAGCTATCTTTCTATGCAAGAAAGCAAGCTTAGCCGTGTCGCGAGCTGTGTATAGCCCTGGTCGGTACTTTTTTTTTTTTTTTGTATTTCCCACGCCCATACCTGTCTGGGGCCGATTTCACGAAGCTTTTCGTTCGTTGCCGTTGTCGAGCCGCACCTCATTAATAACGTGTCCGGCATCAAGATTGCCTGGCATCTTTTCTTACGAATAGTTCTATAGCGTGAGAACTTTGTTGGGAATACGGGCCCTGTAGTTCAGCAAAATTCTTTCGACAACCGTTTTTCTTTTTTTTTTTTTGTCTCTTTTTTTTTCGGGGGGGGGGGGGGGGGGGGGCTTGTGCGCGGCGGCATCACGACGATTTGAGAATTACGAGGCAACGTTTCAGCGCACGCTGCAGCGTAATGTCGGAACCTGCGGCTGAACCTAGATCGGCTGGTTCTCGGTGCGGCCGCTTGAGGGCGCGCATCTAGTTGGAGAACAAGCTAAATTTTTGAAAAAGGTATACAAAAATGCTAGATAAAGAACATGTGTAGTATACCTGATTAAATCAAGCAGGCTAGGTGACAATTTGTCGCCACCCCGTTTCAAAGGGGATGCCAATAAATCATCATCATCATCATCAACATTGAGAATTTGAGGAGCGATTGAGAGAAATGGCAGAAAAGCGGTGGGCAAGGAGAGTTTTCAGTTATTTGTACATGAGGAATGTTGATACAAAATGGAGGAAGCTGACCAGAAAACTGTCAATCAAATATTTGGACTGCAGGAGGGGTGCAAACCAGGAAACAGCGGTTAAGAAAAAGGTTAAGGAAACAGAGAGGGGTCTGTGGAAAACGGGGATGCAGACGAAATCAGCACTGGGAACATACCGAACTTTCAAGCAAGAAATTGCCAAGGAAAATATCTACGATAATTCTAGGGGAAGCTCTTTGTTGTTTGAAGCCAGGACGGGAGTATTGCGGACTAAGATGTACCGAGTCAAGTACCAAGGTATAGACACATTGTGCTGTGCGTGTGGAGAAGAAGAGGAAACGGCTGAACACCTCATACTTTTCTGTAAAGGGCTTAACCCTACAGTGCAAGGCAACGGGGCTGATTTTTTCAAAGCATTGGGGTTTAGGGACAGTGAAGGCAAAATAGACTTTAAGCGGGTAGAAATAACCAAACAGAGGTTATCTGATTGGTGGATAAAATCAAGGCAGGGGTGAAATTTCACCCATCACAAAGTACAAATTATGTTAATAGTCATGGCTAGGTGGCGTATGCCACCGCCCGATTTAAAGGGTTCAGCCTCATCCATCCATCCAACATGTATAGTATACCTGATTAAATCAAGCAGACTAGGTGACTATTTGTCGCCGCCCCGTTTCAAAGGGGATGCCAATAAATCATCATCATCGTCGCGAATACTGCCAAAATGCTTGGCTGATTTCTCATAGATCCTTGTGCCTGCTCTTTCACTTGATACCAACCAACCGCCTTGAAAAGTTAGTATTATAATGCAAATAGACAGTGCAACAAAGGCAAACATACGACGTACACAGGAGTTGACTTGCAACTTTTTCTGCTGCTAACACGTGTGCGAACACGGTAATACGTGTCGGACATAGCTATCACCTGTCTTTTCACGGTTGAACGATCGCTTTTCAAGGGCAATGTACGGGAACGGTTTACGAACTAGCCAACCTGCCGCCGTTGCCGTTAAACTGTCTCGCTCAAGATGGACACCTCGGCTGTGCCGCGAGAAATGAAAAAGTCGCAGTTTCGAAACAGAAGCCCGCGAATATATACACGCAGAATTGCTGCGCGACTGGCCGCTCGTGGCACTTTGCGTGTATTCGCGGGCTTCTTTCACGCTCGGAAAAACACTTTTGTGTAGCACGTATTGAGCATCAGAAAGCTGTACTCATGTTGCTCTACAATTTTCTCATTGACACTTTTCATCTAATTATAATATTTGAGAAGTTGATTAATTAAGACTAATTACCTGAATATGGGGGAATCCCCCCCCCCAAAAAAAAAAAAAATCTGAGTATCTTCAAGCGACGGCAAACAACATTAACTTAGTTCTGTCCAGCTACGCAGCATTTGCATATTTTTAAATTTTGGCCCTGTATACTTAAATTAAACACCCTGTATACTTGCGTAGAGACACTCATTTTCTGTTCTAACAGTTCAAAGGAATTGAGATTGCCTACCAAAACTATTACGGTAAAGCCTACTTCCGCTACATCAAAAGCTTTTCTCAGTGTGACGCGTGTAATTACTTTCATTTCGTATATACTTCAGAACGCAGATAAATGGTAAATTTTGCAATCTTCGCCGGCTCCCTCCCGCGATATTGCCTAGAAAGCATTCGGATAAACAAAGTTCCGTTTCCAACAGAAACAAAAAAAAAAGCTTTTGTGCGATGTTTTGAAATTCATTTCACTTATCCTATATAGACTTCGTTGAAAAACAGACAACTGGAAGCTTTTTTTCATCTTCGCTGACTCCTCCACAGCTGAGCGTTCATCGCACGCGATCTCGCGCATTCATTCAGCAGCTGAGAGGAGCGAGCCGCATAAAACGCCATCAGCTCGGCACGCGACTCTCTAGCGTCGCGGTGACCGCACAAGTGGATGAGCGGCTCCCTCTTGCACCTTTCTTGCACCTTTCTACCTTGAACGAGAAAATTAGGCTTTCACGTACACTCAGAGGCCATACTTTTGGGCAATTTTCGGCAAACGCCTCGTAGTACATCGGCCAGTCGCACTACAGAGTGTCGCCGTATCACGAATGCTCCCTGAACTAAAGCTGCGGTGCAAAAAAAAAAAAAAAAAAAAAAAAAAAAAGCGCAGTTTTGCCCGAAAGGCGAAGCATTGATTGCGACAGCAAATTATTGATTGCGATAGCAAATGAACAACCCTAGGCTAGACCTGTGGTCGAACCTGCTCGGAACAGTTTCTTTAAAAAACGCGTTCGGGTTCAGCTCCAAGGTGGCGGTAAAAATTGCGGCTGGTTCCGGTTCAGCTGAAAATAACGATTCAGCTCCGGTTTTCGGTTTCAATTCAATTCAATTCAGTGCCAGTTCGGTCCAACACCCTTTATACGGGGTGGTCATTTTTAAGTTTTCTGGAATTTTTAAAAATCGCCTGTTGCAGATAGCATAATGCTTGTCCTTGAGCTAGATTATTCGAAGATGCCGACGTGACTAGCACGAGAAATCAAAACAAATATTCAACTAATTAACGAAAATGCACTAATTAACTTCTTCATTAATTACTTTACGGCTCATATTGCAATTTACGAATTGTCGCCGGTGATTTGTCAAAACATGTGCACTTGAACTGAATCTCCAGGATGACACCAGGAGAAGAGCGGAATGGAATCGAGCGAATGGAATCCTTACGTTACATACCGGCCATGTTTGCCACTGGCCTTCGCTAATATGTCCGCACTCACTATTAGCTGGCATCTCCTTTCACGAACAGCACAAGAATGAGTGTGTGTGTGTGTGTGTGTGTGTGTGTGTGTGTGTGTGTGTGTGTGTGTGTGTGTGCGCGCGTGCGTGCATGCGTGCGTGCGTGCGTGCGTGCGTGCGTACGTGCGTGCGTGCGCGCGCGCGCGCGCGCGTGAATATGGGCCCGGGTTCACAAAGCTTTTCGTTTCTAGGGCCTGTTCATATTACGAACAGCCCAAGCGTGCGAAATGTTTTGTGAACTCTGGCCCCGAGCCCATATTCAACAAGCATGTCCCTACGCTATATAGAGCCGCTCGTGTATACAAGAGCAGGCTCTGGTCAGTGGTAAGAGCGATATATATCTGCTTTACGCGCGTCCACCGCTAAGCTGCCATTGATACAATTATTTGACTTTAACAGTGAGTACTCTGCTGCCAAGACTATGTGCCTTCCTCAATAAGCCCGTCGTATTGCTCGCCTTTGTGTATATATACTGTGGGGTCGCAACACCGATCGAGGCAGCGCTGTGACAGCCGACACCAGTCTGCCCCGTACATGCACTCAAGGACACTTTGAATGGTCATTGACTCCTCAACGCAAACTTGGCTTATGACAAAAGAGAAGGAAGAAAGCCAGCTGCGGCCTCTCGTCACTACCTCGCCTGTAAATAAACGCAAATTCACCCGTCTAGCGAAGATGGCCAACCAGTGGCACATGATTGTGTGTGTCAACAAAAAAGATTTCTCAATTCGCCACTGATCCCATAATCACGAAGTAATTTGCACGCTGGGTCAGTACTACGCATAGCGATTCCTTTCGCTCGATTCTATTCTTATCACCCAGCCATCATGACACGCGTGCTACCACGGTGATGATGTATATAGCTGGGTCGGTATTTTGTAGCGATGCCTTTCCGGTAATAATGCCTTTTCGCGCTTATCGCGCTTTGTCAGTGGTCAGAGCGACGGTCCGCTCGCGTTATCAACGGGATCAGCCGGCCGTGAGCGGTAGGTGATGAGACTATAGTATAGAATAAGTCATAAGTCATCGCTACAAAATCGCGGCCCTGAGCTCGGCTGGCGACCATTGATGAAGCGCGAAGGCGAAATGAATTGGAATAGAATCGTCACGTTATCGCGGTCCTGTTGTGGTTTGTAACTTCTTTGGTAGTAAGTAAGGATAGTAATGCGCCGTTTGTAAGCCGTGACAAACGAACTATACTGGTTATTTCTGTACGCTATACAGAAATTTTCAAAATCGCCTGTGGCAGATAGCATAATTGTAGTCTTTGAGGTGGATTACTTAATGAAGTGGACATGCGTGAGAAGTGCATAATCGACTAATTACGGATGTTTTACTAATTAATTGATTAATTAATTACTTTACGGCACATATTGCATTTACGATTTGTAGCCGGTGAGTTCGCAAGGCGTATCCACTCGGAACGAATTCTGAGGATGGCACGGGTTTTGAGATATACGCCATCGAACTTCGGGTAAAAATGCACTGTTCCACTTTTTTAACAAAACGCCGTTTCATGCATTGAAGCACAAAAGTAATGGAACGTCCACGTCGCACACTTTGGGAATGAATATCTAGGAAATGGTGTCATTCTGAGAATTCGTTCCAAGTGGATACATACGCCTTGGGAACGCACCGGCTGCAATTCGTAAATTGCAATGTGTGCCGCAAAGTAATTAGTTAAAATTTAATTAGTGATTTTATGAATTAGTCGATTATGCATTTAGATAGTTCGTGCAAGTAATGTCCGCCGCTTCGAGTAATCTAGCTCATGGACTACAACCGTGCTATCTGCTGCAGGGTATTTTTTTTTTAATTCTGTGTACGTTTAGCTGTTACGGACAGTTCTAAGAACGTCTGTGTGAATACGGGCCCGTTTTCGTGGTCGTCAGACGATCCGCTTCTGAATGTCTTTTCTTGATGTTGTCGTTGTCTTCGCAACCGCCGACACCCTTTGGTGTCGTTATTCGCTGCGTCGTGATTGGTGTTGCCGCCCTCCTAACGGGTTCCCGCCACCCGCAGGAAATGGTGCGAACGCAAACAATCGTTGTGCGTCACCTGCCACTGGCACGAACCCGACACCAGCCGTGTTTTGACGCAGGACGGTGCGAACAGGCACGGAGCGATTGGCGCTCCCACGCGCTAAATCGGCAAAGGGTGTCTGTCGTCGGGGTCTCTCGTGCTTGTTCTGGCGAAGAGGGATGTTTGTCGGACGTGTTTGATCACGGCACCCCCACGCGTTCGTGTGTGGGTGCGTGTTTTACGTGCGTTCGCGCCGCTGCAGGGACGGATGCTCCCGCCGCAGGCGGCCAGCTGGAACGTGGCCAGCCGACGTCAGCCGCTCTGCTCCCGCGATACGCGCCGCTGAGTAGCGGCGCCGTTGATTGGAAGCCAGCCGAGCATCGCCGTGCCGCCGAGGTGTCGCCCCGCAGCGAATCGCGGGCCGTTCGGGAACTGGCTGCATTTCGTTTCGCGCTGCGCTCTCGAACCGCGAGACTCGAGAGCAACGCATGGGGAAACACAGTGAGGCGCTCGTGGCGTATAGAACCGCCGTGGTCGACAATGCAGAATTTGCGGACTTGCATGGCTAGGCAAACTAGCTAAACTGGCGGACCACGGCTCGGAAATCACCGCGCGAAGTGAGGACGAGTAAAGACTGACACGCTGTCCCGTACACGTGCCACTTGGTGCTGTCATGAATCAGCTCCTATAATATAGCCCAGCTTCCCTCGCGATATTTCTTGGCAGCTACGCGCTCTTCAGCCAAAGCTGCGAACTCGGCACGTGTCGGAGCACTGCTGGTTGTATACAGTCTCAGTTACCTAATAAGTGCAAAACCTCACTTTATACCTTACTATTTTCAATATATGCGAAAAGATTGCGCGTCATTGCTCGCGTTTATCTTAGTCCTAAACATTAGTTCTTAGTTGTGCTCGGTCACTAACGAGTCGGCTCTGTCGACACTAACGAGTCGCTTTTGCCCGCGTGATCCAAAACGCAGTGATGATATGTCAGATTTCACTGATGACAGCTACAGCTGCTTTCAAAGCTTCGAATAATTTTCGGCTATACTATGTCAACCGAGCTACCATTGCATATTTAATTTGCGCCTTCAGGATTTTTCTGCGTTCCGGAGAAAAAATTCAAACTCAAACTTTGCAAATTTACGCGCTTTTGCCGGTGCCAAAAACACTCGAAGTATTGAAATATTTGAAAAATTGGCTATTTGGCAGTCGCAACACTTCATTGTCTTGCCATACACACCATTTGAACGACTGTATCATACAATGTGCATTTGAAAATAAAACGAAATTCTTGGCAAAAAAAAAAATAAACGAAGAGAACGAGTTTTGAACTCCAACAAACATGTTGAAATTTTTTCAGCTATATCAGTGATGTTAGAAAATACGCTGGTTGATTTGGCGTGGAATGATCCATAGAGAGAGAGAGAGAGAAAATGATTTAATGAAAGGCAGGGAGGTTAACCAGGACTGAGCCCGGTTGGCTACCCTACACTGGGGGAAGGAAAAAGGGGAGAGAGAGATTAAGAGAAGAATAGAAAGTTCACTCTTGATATCGCCGACGTAGCAACAGATCTCTGTTCTATCACTGATTATCAATCAGTCCGGGTCATAGACGGTCACTCAGTCCTGTCGTTTTTAAAAATCGCAGCAGCGCTTTTGTGGCCTTTTGCAGCTGTGATATTCGAGGCCATGGTCCCAAGATCTTGCTCAAAGTGAACGGTCTTCTATCTAGCCTATTGAGAACGTTGCAGAGGTTATGTCTTTCGCTTTGCACCCGTGAAACGTGGCCATAGAGATAGCAGTACACCAATGCGTGTCATTGAACTACACAGAAAAAGAAGGACACGGCGGTAGAGCTACATGCATCGAAGCTGGCGTTCATTAAATTGTCTCTTGATAAAAGATATGGGACCGATTTCGCAAATCCTTTCTTTCGCAAGTGCTCTTTGCCTTATATAATACGTCCAGCGTCAGGATAGGCTGGCATTTTCTCTCACGAACAGTTGTATAGCGCAAGAGTTGTTACAGCGAAGCTGTATATAGGACTCGGATCCCGGGATTTCTTCGTCTCCGTCGACAGAATTCAGTCGACAGAAAACCATTCCACAAGTTGAAGTGAAAAGTGCCTATCCCCATTGGAATTACGCATGCAAGGCACACCGCAGTATTTGTTTTACCAAAGAAAAGCACAAAACAAGTGTGAAAACCAAATGGTAGGTGATAATTAAGGCGCGTTCGAACAGTGCGAAGCACGTATGGAGTTCGCCACATTCGTTTCCCGGTAAAGATTACGGTTGCATAAGCTGCATTTGACGGGAAGCGGCAACTGTAGCATACGAAGCAGGGAGTGACGCCACTACACTTTCATATGTAAAAGAAGAACCCGCCTAGCAACTGATTTCATTTGTGTTGTGATAGCGTTATGGGAAGGCCACGCATAGTTGGGACTCCCGAAGAGCAGCGTGAACGCGATAGCGGCGACGGTAACACCAACGTCAATATGCACAACGGCGTCGTGCTCAGGCTGTAGGTAGGACGCAGCGGTTCCTGCCCAAAGCAAGCCACGCGCAGTTAGGACGCCTTGCCTGTCTTGCTGTCAATCATTTCATCTCTATGTATTCATCAATCGTTCAAGGCTACGTCACGTTGGTCTATCGGATCAGGTGATACACAGCTTCGCTGCCCAACCACCTTCACAGCGCGGATTGGAGCCACTATTTTTTTTTTTTTTTTTTGCGAATACGGGCCGTTATTCGTGCTCCATAAGTCCAAATTTTTTAACGACACCTTGATGGAAGCTGAATTTCAACATTTAGTGACGCAGGTTCGACCCGCATATCTATTATACCTGGCTTCGTCTGTAACTTCTTCTGTGGCATGTATTAGCGCTGGATAACAGTCGACTTAGATAGAAAAGTAAGCACCTTTCTTCTTCTTTCTGGGGTTTTACGTGCCAAAACCAGTTCTGATTATGAGGCACGCCGTAGTGGAGGGCTCCGGATTAATTTTGACCACCTGGGGTTCTTTAACGTGCACTACAACGCAAGCACACGGGCGTTTTTGCATTTCGCCTCCATCGAAATGCGGCCGCCGCGGCCGGGCTTCGATCCCGCGACCTCGTGCTCAGCAGCGCAACGCCTTAGCTGACTGAGCCACCGCGGCGGGTAAAAGTAGGCAACGATGTACGCGCATCAGCGACCGAATTCACTAAACTTTTCGCGCGTAAGTGATTTGCCATTGACCAGTCACTTTCGCTAATAAAGTAATGTATCCAGCATCTGGATTGGCTAAAATGTTCCTTAAGAGAAATTCTAGTGTAGGAGGTTTTTGTGAATACAGGCCGGTATAATGTAAGGATTCATATCGCTCTACTATATATTTCTTATCATCCAACGCTCACGGCTGACTGATCCTATATATAGGGATAAAATAGGCGGAGTGCGCCACTCGGACCATTGACGAAGCGCAAAAAAAAAAAAAAAAAAAAAGCATTGCAGTGTAATCGTTACATTATACGCGCGCTTTATAAACTCATCTCTGTTTACATCTGTTTCCAAGATAATTTACAAAGAATGGTCAACATTAATTAATGATTAATCAACAGCGAAGCTAAGAGGTGAAAATATGTGCGAAAGTTGCATTCGGATGGCGCCAGCCAGTCCTACAATTTTTTTAATTCGGAGCGATGTCGTCGCCTAACAGCTGAGGGACGCCTGATGACAACGACAGCGTCTCAGCCACGCCCTTCCACGGCGGGCCAACGATAGAGAAACACCTGTCATTGCAGGCGTGCCCGGGGCTCCGGGCATATTTCGCAAACGCGACACTGTTGGAACGAGTGCGCACGCTCCATTAGAAAAGTCTGCGGCCATTCGCAGCCCGTATAGGTTACACGAACGCGTCGCGTCACCTGCTGCAAGCGTCATCAGAATGTTTTGCTGTCCTTGTTCTGCTCAGTTTCTTCTATTATGATTACTTCACCTGCGTGTCCCTGTAGCTTCACTCTAACTGACGACTCGTTTCCCGTGTTGACATTGCGTGTAGATGAGGTTCTGTAAATGACTAGACAGAACGCGTGGGCAGAAGCCATCTTGAAAAGCCAATGCGTCTGCGTTGAAGGGAGCCCGCTCACTTTTTTTTTTTTTTTTTCTTCCCACCCGTGGCGCGTGGCTCGGCTGTTTTCCTTCCTCGGATCAACCCCGTGTTTTTCCTCTTGAGGTCGTGTGGGCGGCGGTGCCTGTCACACAAGTGTTGAATATTACACAACAACGGCGGCGACCGAGGAGGAACAGCGCTCGATTTGTTATTGCCCGCGCGGTTATATCTACATGTAACCACACACGATCTATGTACTGTGCACCGGTATACAAGCTCTAGAGACTGTCAACGTACCAACCACGCCGTTGATCACAAAGCTCTCAAGGAAAAGACGCTAGCGGCGTGACGACCGATAGCCAAGGCGCCAGCGAATACCGAACAGCCCTTGTCCTCCGTTTTCGGTAATCATAGCAGGAGCCGGCCAATCGCGAGCAAAAATGATGTTAGAGTAGGCCGGCGGGCAATGAAAAACAACTCCTGGGAGTTAAAAAAAGAAAAAAAAAAGTTTACAAACTCGAGTTTCGAGTTGCTGACGGCCGCTACAGCTTCCACGATGCTGCGCGGTTTTCCGTGGGACGTATGCATTAATGACCGTTTTGCGGCCAGCAGGAAAAGCGAGCACCTCATCCCCCGAGCGTGCATATAAATCAAAGCGGCGTCGGCGTTGCTGTATCACTCGTTTGGAGGGAGCTTGAGACTTCCTGTTGGGCCGTCGTGTTTCGGCGGTGCCGCCCATCCGTTCAATGTGTATCGGCAGCCCTGCAAGCCCAGACAAGTGAAAGCAGTCGCGTGACGTCCCTCCTTTGTGGAGAGCTGATCATGCCTGCTGCGGCGAAGGACCTTCCGAGAGTTGGTGCGGACGCCGGCACCGCGCGCCCCTGCATGATAAACTGCGTGTCGCGCGACAGGCACGTATGCGAGCGTAACAAGGTCGAATCTGGATATACTGGCGACGCATCGCTTATAGAAGTACGAGAACTTCGCGGGGAGAAACCACTCCCTCTGGTATATCGCATGGAGCTTGCTTTTTACCAAATTTCTGTAAAACTGCCTGCACAAAGTACCATTTCGCTTTTGCAGCAGTATATGGAGAGGTGGGCACACCTTGCTTGTCAAATTGGAATGATCATGTAATTAATTAACGAAATAAATTGTCTGACCTTTTAATTACCGTCTTTAGGAATGTGTTGCCAGCGTCTGTCACCTATCTGTCATCCAAGTTACGTCCGCCTCTCCATATATAACCAGGCTGCAAATGCGAAATTAATTTTGGTGCCACGGACAATTTTTTTTTTCTCCTAGTCGACAAACACACAAACAAAGGAACTACATATCGAAATGCCTGACTTTGAAGCTCTCCAGAGGAGACTCTTCCATTGTATATGTCACTTCTTTACGGCCCCGAGAGTCACCAGCCGCACCCCTGGCAACGAAAGCGCCAGTTGGCGGCCCAAGGGTAAATCACAAACGAGGGAGGCGCGATTGGCCTCCTCATGTTGACTGCTCAACTTGCTTGCAATATGACTTTGAAAGTGCATCGCACTCAGTCGTTTACGTCATTCCGAGTGCTTGCTATTGCTGCAGAGTTGCAGCCCAAAATGTTTACTTCCACGCATGCGTGTGCGCCTATACGTTTATGTTCAGTTTCTCCGGCGCACATTCCACAGCATCTTCCTCGCAAAGTGCACACACAGCTGGCAAGCATGCTTCCTGGCTGACATTCCTCGTTTACACTTCTTTTCTTGTGCTTGAGTCATCTTGCTGTATGGTTTCACTGCGTGTTCGTATGAAAACGCTGTCCCTGCTGACGGCCCCATCTGCTTGGCTTCTCGCTAACACCGCCACTTCAAGTGCATTGCAAGTGCATGCCGAAGTCGCATGTTATACGAAAGCGTGCCTGGTATTTGTTTGTGCTCTCAAAGCCATCTGGGAGGCGAGCTTCCAGTCATAACTTCTCGTCCCAAGCAGCATCAGCGCAATGCTTGGAACTCTTGGCGCATTTGCAGTGTTTACGTCGACTTCGTTTAGGTTGGCTCTTGCAGCGCATATGCATGCGCTGATGTATGAGCGCGCTTGTTCGTGAGAGTGCCAGGTCTCGAGGGACCTCACGCCTTTCATGTAACATGGCGTACTCGAAAACGGCTGGTGAGCACACAATTAATATACTCCTTTCCCGATGCCACAAATGAGTGTTGGCGCGCTCTCAAGCGTATACGATGTTGTAGGTGCGAGAGCTAGATAGTCCTCTTTTGGTTGCTTCTCGACCTCAGTCAACGTTAGTTTGTTTCACGGTACCGGGCATGTAGTTTAATCGTTTACAGCGCTCGAATGCAGGAGATCAATTGTTGCGTGACAGTATCCGACAGTGTCCGACAGTGTCCGACAGTTTTTGAATAAAGAGCACAACAAAATACGCAGTGATTGTTCGCAAATGGGTATACTTCCCTGTAGATGGAGTTACCGGTTAAAAATTAAATTATGGGGTTTTACGTGCCAAAACCACGATCTGATTATGAGGCACGCCGTAGTGGGGGACTCCGGAAATTTGGACCACCTGGGGTTCTTTAACGTGCGCCTAAATCTAATTCCACGGGTGTTTTCGCATTTCGCCCCCATCGAAATGCGGCCGCCGTGACCGGGATTCGATCCCGCGGGCGTTACCGGTATCAGATATAAACGGATCCTGTACCTGCGCAGGGGCGCATAAAAATGCGCATTTTTAAAGTTGGTATTAAGCGGCGCGCCAGTTTTTATGTCTCCTGGTTGCAATCGTTTAGGTGTTTTCATCGCTTCTCAAGTGCATTCGAAACGTGCATGTAGGTTGCATGGTACGAAAAGAACTTCTGCTTTTGAAAAATTTTCTGTATATTTTTTTTTTTTTCTGCCAGTTGGGAGAAATTGTTTTGGGACACACTTTTACAGCGCTGTGAATCGCGCTATACGAGCTGATCACCCCTGTACCTGCAAAGATAGCTCCTTAGCTTCCAGTTTTTGAAGAAGAAGAAAGAAACATCACAGTTTTGCCATAAGGGCATGCAATGAACGCGATAGAAACATGTTAGAATATTGCACAAAGTGTAAGACTCGTAGCTGTAGTGGCAGTGTGAATTGAAGTAAACGTAAGCTGCAGCATGACTAAGTAAAAACGAGCTTTGTGCTAGAGGTCCTCTGACTCCTGCCATCGGACAATTTTATTTGTGTTTAAGGTAAACGTAAGCTGACTAAGTAAAAAACGAGCTGTTGTGCTAGGGGTCCTCTGAATCCTGCCATCGGACAATTTTATTTATGTTTAAGGTAACGTAAGCTGACTAAGTAAAAACGAGCTGTTGTGCTAGGGGTCCTCTGAATCCTGCCATCGGACAATTTTATTTATGTTTAAGGTAAATGTAAGCTGACTAAGTAAAAACGAGCTGTTGTGCTAGGGGTCCTCTGACTCCTGCCATCCGACAATTTTATTTATGTTTAAGGTAAACGTAAGCTGACTAAGTAAAAACGAGCTGTTGTGCTAGGGTTCCTCTCACTCCTGCCATCCGACAATTTTATTTATGTTAAGGTAAACGTAAGCTGACTAAGTAAAACGAGCTGTTGTGCTAGGGGTCCTCTCACTCCTGCCATCCGACAATGTTATTTATGTTTAAGGTAAACGTAAGCTGACTAAGTAAAAACGAGCTGTTGTGCTAGGGGCCCTCTGACTCCTGCCATCCGACAATTTTATTTATGTTTAAGGTAAACGTAAGCTGACTAAGTAAAAACGAGCTGTTGTGCTAGGGGTCCTCTGAATCCTGCCATCGGACAATTTTATTTATGTTTAAGGTAAACGTAAGCTGACTAAGTAAAAACGAGCTGTTGTGCTACGAGTCCTCTGAATCCTGCCATCGGACAATTTTATTTATGTTTAAGGTAAACGTAAGCTGACTAAGTAAAAACGAGCTGTTGTGCTAGCCCTTACGAAAATGTCAGATATGGCCCTTATATGTTTTATATATGGCCATATTTGGACATATAAGTGCCCATATAAGGCCTTATACTGCCATATAAGGATCCATGTAAGGTTTTATACTGCCATATAAGGGTCCAGATACGGCCTTATACTGCCATATAAGGGTCCATATATGGCCTTATACTGCCATATAAGGGTCCAGATATGGCCTTACGCTGCCATATAAGGGTCCAGATATGGCCTTATACTGCCATATAATGGTCCAGATATGGCCTAATACTACCATATATGACTGCAAGTAAGGCTTTATAACGTCATATAAGGGTACAAATAGGCGTTCTACTGTCATATATGGCTGCAAGTAAACGCCTTATATTGCCATATAAGGATTTAAAAGTATACCTAAATTGTAGTTGTAACCCCCCTCCCCCTCCACTCACGCGTCGAGCCCCACCAGTCCAACGTGCACCTTCAGCGCTCTGTGCACACTGTCATTACCATTCAGGAGATGGCTTGAGGTCGAATTTTCCGGATTAACAAAAACACTCTATCACCTACTGTCTTCTATTTACTCATTCGCTCTTAAATTACTTTGAGTAAACGCTGAAGAAATAAACATTGTCATCATCCTTATATATTAAAATTATAATTATTATAATTATGATTTATTATTATAATTATGTTTTGTATTATAGTTATGAGGCATTTGAGTTGCTGTTGGATTCCTCTGGCTAAAGCAAGGTAATTACATATTATGTAAAGTGTTTGCTCCCCCCCCCCCACACACACACAGATGTACCCCCCCCCCCCCCCCGGCAGAGATCCTGGGTGCGCTACTGCCGTCTAGTATGGGTTATTAGCACCGCGCCTGCCGGACAGCATGGCCTTATTTACGAGATGTAGCTATACTGCACGTAACAAATGCGATGCTTTGCACTGCAGCTATAGGCAAAGCATCTCGATCGAAATGAATGTGCTTGCACCGAGCAGGTAGTAACGAGTTGAAGTGAATTTTATCGCAGAAACACACACAATCAACTCATCGTTTTGCACGTTGGCGCACAACCACACCCGATGAATATGTCTACTTTTTGAGAGAGAACATGAACATATACTTTTGCAATCATATATACCGGCCTATGTAAAGCAGCCTGGGAATATTAAAGCATGAGTTAGGAAACCTGCTGCACGAATTCCTATTCGTTATATCAGCTACTGCACAAGCACAAACAAAAAGTTTGCTACATCAGTCAATCTAGATACTTTATTCAAGCCCCATTAAATGAAATACTGCCAAAAATTACCACCAAGCTAAAGTTTTGACACATTCAGTGAAATCCAAACCGAAACCAAACGTGGAATGGCCAATTCAATGTATCGCTTGACAACACTGGTACGCTTGCTGCGCCGGCAGCACATGGACGGCAGCTGTCAGATACCGAGGCCTGTTTTCGTGTGTAATTTTCGTTCGTGCATCCGTGTTAACGCAATGTTCTCCGCGGTTTGTGTGTTATTCGTGAACGCAATCGGAACGAGTCCTCATCAACGCAGTTTAACGCGACTGTAAGTAAAGGGAAGCAGCGGGCGCCTTCACCGGCGCGGCCCTCGGCGATCGCTTTGTTTGTTTGTGTCGCGCGCACGGTTCAACTTTTGAATACCGTGGCTGCGCGTTGTCGCAGTGCAGTGATGATTATATGCCAGTGCTCATCGTGAAACTGCACAAACCGCGTCACTGCTGATGGAGCTGCCACGTACGTGGACGGCGGCGCCCGAGAAGACCTCTTCTGAAGAGAATGCGTGCCTGGCGATTGTCACTTGCAGTCGCAACTTTTACAAAGGTACGTACAATCCCCCCCCCCCCCCCTCTTGCTATGTGCTATTTGCATAATTTTGAAGCAGTGCGTGTTGCGATACCGCGTAAAGTATAAACCGCATTCACGCAATCTTGCGCGCAACAAGCGACGCGATGGAGATGGCTGTCGCGTTCGTTCGTCGCCTACAAGTCGTACAGCATGCAAGCGACGAGACGAGCGACGTCTCCCCGGTGTTGCCTTTATGAGGGCAGCAAATACTCGCCGAAACTGGCGTGACGCTTGCTTTATTAATTTAACGGGTTTTAGTGTAAAGAGCAGCATAAATATTTCTAAATATTTCACTACGTTATCATCCTTGCACGTATCAAAATCTAGTCGTTTGCTCGTTCCGTGCGACAATCGGTAGTACTTGACTGATGTATATCCAGTTCCGACTTCGCGCTATTGGCTAGTCGCTCATAGCACTTCCTGGCGACGAGCGACGTATTCTAAATTTCTAGAACCGAGCGATTGAGCGAAAAGACCAAGCGATCTGTTCGCGCGACGGCCCGTTTCGTCGCTCGTCGCCGTTGCGCACAAAATCGCGTGAATGCGGTTTGGGCTTAAAACACAAGCGGGCGAATCCGCTCCTTCAGTTTCGTCTACAGTCCCTATTATTGTTATGTTGCCTTGGAGTTCGTGGCGTATGTACATCGGACCCTGTCAACCCAATTACAAGTACGAATGATCTACTAGCACAGAGGCTGACTGTCATATTAATTTGATTGAAGGTCTGCGTTATTCGATCGATCGTCCTTGTTTCGAGTCATGCTATGCTACACGCTATGAAATATCTTGTATTGTTTTATGTTTGAATTCAGCGTTGTAGTTTTGGAGCTAGATGTAGCTATATCATTTGCATTTATTTCACTGTGGTGTGCGCGGCACCTTGTAATAGTCTTTGCAGAGACGGAGTGTACCTGGCTGGCTGCTAGGCGATTCGTCTAGCCGAATTTTAACCAACTTCGTTTATATTAGTGGGCTTTGTCATGCTGGCGGACCTCCAAATCACCCTGGTGACATTACTAAATGCAATTATTAATTATCAACTTTCGTTATTGCTATATGCTGCTGTTGCTGATGCCGCTAGCTAGAGAGCTGTCCAGGGGCCGTATTCTGAAACGTTCGCCTAGGCGAAATTTCTTTTTTCGCTTTCAGGCGGGCGCCGATTGGCTGTTTCAGCAAAATTGGATGAGCCGATTGGGTGGTTGAGCCCGATGTCATTAAATTTTGCTCAACCAGCCAATCAGCGCGCACGCTGATTTCGCCTAGGCGAACGTTTCAGAATACGGCCCAGCACAGCTTCTTTGTCAGTATTTTAGGTGGCCTCAACTGTGCGTACTTTCATATGAAAGGCTATACAAATGTTTACACAGCATAGCTGCGGCTGTTTGCATCAAGAGTTTTTTTTTTTCTTCTCTAGTGGATATAACTGCTATGCGTAAAATTTGCCAACAGTCATTCTTAGCAGTGAAGGAACTTTTACGCCGTTGCTTGCATTGAACTGTAAGATTACTACAACATTCCCAAAATGAGAGAGGTTGTCACTGATAAAGTGTTAAATTGTTTTCATGTGATGTCGGCTGCATAGATGTGCAGCAATGAACTGATCTAGGGCAAAGTTCAAACGACAAGGAAAACGTTCTAATGCAGTGTCTTTCCTCAGTGAGCTAAGCAAATGGGATGTGCCAAACCAGCAAGGTGTACGAAGATTTAGCTGCAGAGGGAGAACACAAATGGAGATCTTTTTCTCTCTGGATGTATGGCTCACTGGAGTGCAGACTGATTTTCAATATGTATACTAGGCTCTTCGATTGCCACCCCTGACTGCCCAGGGCTGTCCAAGAAGCGTGTGCACCAATGCTTATTGTTAGTACACAACACCTTGGTCAGTCTGGGACAACTTATTGAAGAAACCGTGTTCACCTTGATTTGTTTTCTGTATTGACTGAGATTATAGCTGTGCGATTTATTATTTAACTGACAAGTGCAAGTATCATAGAGGTGCCGGCATGCATGCAGGTTTTTTCTTTTATGTGGCGTATCCTTCTGGTATAGGTGAGTAAAACGCAAGATCCAGGAAGCTAGATTCATGGATATCTCAACTTGTTTCGGGACTTACATGGATGGTTTATAGGCTAAATTATTATTTATCATCATCAATCTATCATCGGGACTAAGAAATTGCACGAACTCTTACCAGTAGATTATTATCAAGCATGTTCATGTGCATTGGCTCCACTTTGATACCAGCCAACATTTTTCTGGTTTTGCAGCAATTTTGTGGCATGGGGGGGGCCATTATGTTTTTTTAATGTTGTGATTTGCTCTTACCTTCTTTACACTGCGTTCAGTGGAACTCGTTCAAGTTCTGCATTCCCGATTCACACACTGGCGTGAAAAAATTGCCCGATTACACTTTAACCCCTTCAGTGACGAAGTATGATTGACTGTCGATAAATGTATGAAATTTACATAAATATATGCCAAGGTGCTGCAGACTCCATTAAGAGCAAGTCAAGATGGTAGAATGACTGCATATTATGATGATTCACCATAATTACAGTGATTAAGTATCTAATTGTTGTGCACGCTGTAATGATAGGTCTCTTCATAAAAAATTACTGAATCACTAGTGTGTTACCTGCACAAGTTAATTATTGGTTGCAAGCTTTACTAGAAAGAAGAAAATTATTTGCAATTGCTACAGAAATGTCCCACATCACACCTTCCGTCAAACACTGTAGTGCCTTCTCCAAAGCTATCTTCGGTAGCAATACATTTCCCTCAGAAGTGAAATGAAGGTACTTGAGGTAACCATAATGTTTAATTACCCTAAGATTAGTTTTTGTGGTCATTTCCTTGACACAGCTGCACAGAAATGGCAAAAATAAGTTGTGCACACAATTATGTACACCGTGACTGAAGGGAGTATCAATATGAGCTTCAGAGTGTGAGGATTTATTTACAGGAAAGGCAAATGGCTCAGCCTGAGCCAGTGTGCTCTCACCTGCTTTTCTGTTCACATGAGTTGGTAACTGTTATAATAGGGCTGACTCCAAACGTTGCTTGTATTTGTTGAAACCAATTTTTTTTCTCGATATATGTGTTCGTGTAGTATTTGAGTCCACTTAATGGTAAAATCATGACAGCAGAAGCTTTCCTTGTTTTTCTTTTACCAATTTGTTAGCGTGGCAGCACATACTGTGGCGGTTTATTCTATTATCGAGCCATGCTTTGTACTCGTAGAGTATACAACAGCTTTGCAAGAGTTTGGAAAATGTAATGAAACAAGG